>NW_026777444.1:1423700-1603200 GCF_028023285.1 Balaenoptera ricei
CTCATTTTTCCATTGGGTTCTTGATCTTTTTCTTGTTGACTTGTTGAAGCTCTTTATATATCAGGGAATTTGTCTTTCATTCCTTGATAAGTGTTGCAAAAATTTTTCCAGCACTTGTCATTTGACTTTGCTGTTAATGGTTTTTGCCTGGCAGAATTTAAAAAAATTTTATGTTGTTTTCATCATGTATTGCTCCATAACAAATTACCCCAAAACTTAGTGACTTGAAACAACTACAGGGAATTCCATCATGGTCTAGTAGTTAAGACTCTGCACTTCCACTGCAGGGCGCATGGGTTCGATCCCTGGTCCAGGAATTAAGATCCTACATGCCACGTGGTGTGGCCAATAAATAAGTAAATAGTCAAAAAATATTTTTTAAAAAAAACTGCAAGCACTTACTATCTGTCACGATTTCTGTGGGACAGGAGTTCAGACAGGGCACAGCAGAGATGGCTTGTTTCTGCTCCATAAAGTCTGGGGCTTCAGTTGGAAGACCCGAAATCGGGGAGGTGAAGTTGTTGGAAGGCAGTTGACACTAAAGCTGCCAGCTGCAAGCGTAAACCAGGATCTTGCCCAAAATACCAACAAGTGGCCTGGACTTCTTCACAACGTGGTTGCTGGGTTCACAGGGCAAGTATCCCAGGAGAGAGCCAGGTTTAAGCTGTATTTCCTTTTTAAAATTTTTTTAAATTGAAGTATAGTTAATTTGCAATGTGTTAGTTTCAAGTGTATAGCAAAGTAATTCATATATATGTATATATCCTTTTTCAGATTCTTTTCCCTTATAGGTTATTTCAAGATATTGAGTAGAGTTCCCTGTGCTATACAGTAGGTCCTTGTTGGTGATCTATTTTATATAGAGTAGTGTGTATATGTTAATCCCAAACACTTAATTTATCTCCCAACCCCCCATTAGCTCCTTTGGTAACCATAATTTTGTTTTCTGTCTGTGGGTCTATTTCTGTTTTGTAAATAAGTTCATTTGTATCATATTTTTAGATTCCACATATAAGTGAAATCATATGATATTTGTCTTTGTCTGACTTATGTCACTTAGTATGATCATATCTAGGTCCATCTGAGTTGCTGCAAATGGCATTATTTCATTCTTTTTTATGGCTGAGTAGTATTCCACTGTGTGTGTGTGTGTCTGTGTGTGTATCACATCTTTTTATTTTTTTTAATTTTTAAAATTTATTTATTTATTTATTTTTGGCTGAGTTGGGTCTTTGTTGCTGAGTGCAGGCATTCTCTAGTTGCAGTGAGCGGGGGCTACTCTTCGTTGCGGTGTGCAGGCTTCTCATTGCAGTGGCTTCTCTTGTTGCAGAGCACGGGCTCTAGGCAAGCAGGCTTCAGTAGTTGTGGCACATGGGCTCAGTAGTTGTGGCGCACGGGCTTAGTTGCTCCACGGCATGTGGGATCTTCCCGGACCAGGGCTCGAACCCGTGTCCCCTGCATTAGCAGGCGGATTCTTAACCACTGTGCCACCAGGGAAGTCCCACCACATGCATCTTAATTAGTATCGCTAGATAATTTAATTGCACTGGATTATTTTCAACCTCATGCAATGCTGAAAGATTGGTATTATTTTCCCTACTTTACAGATGAGGAAATCGAGGCTTAAAGGGCTAAAGTAACTTGCCCAGGGTCACAGTAATTGATGACGAAGTTAGGAACTGAATCCAAGTTTGTCTGCTGCCAACCTTCTTTTCTGTGTGCCAAGTCAAACTGCCTTAGTAGGCAGAAACGCGGGGAGCCTCCGGGAGGCCAGCGTGCACCTGACCTTCCTTTGCTCCGTCCAGTGAAGATAAGGCCTGGACAGCACTAGCAACACTGTCTTTCAGATGTGGTTTTATTTGCTCTCTTTTATCTGATCCGTTTTAATGCTAATATTTCATACAAATGTTTAAAAGGATGCTGACAAATGGAGGAGGGAAGTTAGAGAGGTCAAGTAAAATCTGCTTTCCTGAAAAAGCCAGCCCCCATGCCACAGTAACCAGTGAGCCCGAGCCCTAAAACCTCATGCAAACGTCAGCGTGCACCTTTGCACTTCAGCACTGAATAGGAAAGCATGCCGGCCCCATCATTTATGGCTCATCAATAATACATTAGCTTGAGTCCCAGAGGAGCTCACACGCAGGGGAGAACAGACCTTTTTGTTTGGTTTATTGAGTAGCTGAAGGGGCAGAGCAAGTTCAGTGAGGTTTCACTGGTGCAGTCGCTCAGGGGGCTTAGAGCTGGACCCCCAGGCCAGCTCCTCACCCCCCCACACCCCTCCCCTAGCACTCTCTTTGTCCCCCCGCCCCCAAACCAGCCCCTGCAGCTCAAGCATCACTGCCCTGGGAAGCTTCCATAGTGTATGCAGGGCTCTTTTTGTTACAAGTGACAGAAATGAATTCAAAAGTTAAAAAAATAAAAGTTTAAAAACTATCAGTCTGAGGGAACTCTCTTCAATGCCCTGTGATAATCCACAATGGAAAAGAATATGAAAAAGAATACATATCTATGTATAACTGATTCACTTTGCTGTACAGCAGAAATTAACACAACACTGTAAATCAACTATACTTCATTTAAAAATAAAATAAAGTAATAAAAATTATCTATTTATCTACGTATCTATCTACCTACCTACCTATCTATCGAGGTGTCCGCCAGAGCTGCGTGCAGGTGCCAGAGGATGGCTTCTTTGTCCCTTGGGTCTCTCCATAACGTTGAAAGGCTGCCATCTTGCTACCAGCTTCTGCGTAATATGCCATCACGTAGGTTCTGTTGGTGCCACTCCTATTGGCCCTGCTTCAGCCGTGTGTCCATCGCTGAAGCAGTCACTGTGGTCAGTTGGTGGGGGCGACTCTCCTTGCCCAGGTCTGGGTCACATGCTCACGCCTGGGTTGCCGGTGGTGCAAGCCCCACCCAAGCCACGTGGTCTGCGAGTGGGGATGGCCAAGGGAGCTCCTTGTAGCAGAAGAAGAGGGAATGGCGGTTGGCCAGACACAACCAACACACGCCTAGGAGGTTGAACCTTGTAAAATCATCACTATCCAAATGTAATTTATCTACAAAAGTGATGAGTGACATGACAGCCTAATACATTAACCCTCAAGGCTTAGTCTGGTCCTTTAGTATGTATACACTCCCATAGAATTTATCCCAGTTTATGATACCCACCATACATTCTGCAGTTGCTTACTTCAGCCAACCAATAGGTTTGTTAAATGTGTGGTTGTGCAAACTTCTGAAGTCTTGACCACCAGCCTCAGTCATCCTTCCCGGCCTCCTGGGAGGGGGGTACAATCAGCACCACGGGCTTCGTGCAGGCAATTTCCCCAGGCCTCTGTTGGTGTGGCACAGCACCTGGAACAGAGTAGCTGCTCAGTAAATAAGCACTGAGTGGATGTGCTTAGTTAAGTTCTCTAACAAGTGTTTATCGCTATTGACAACAGGCCAAGAAAAAAAAAAAAAATATATATATATATATCTATCTCCTAATTTCTTGTTGAAGTAGTTAAAAATAAATCTCCAGTCAACCACGTGACCCCTCTCTACAAAACGAAGAAAAGAATGAATCAGTTTTATTATTGAGTGACCATTAATAACCAGACTCTGATGCACATCACTGGCAATCCCATGGCAAAGACAAAGTCTTACCCTTCTATAAAGCCAGACAGATACAATCCATAGCGCATATGCTAATTGTCTTTACCAAAGGAAAAATAAAACTTCTCCTATCTTTTTGACAAGCAGGAAATTACAACTTGGAGCCAAGTGCTTGGGCTAAACTCCCACAGTATTAGGAAGACAGGGCACCATCCTCCTTGACATTCACATTGCAAAGAGATGGTTCCAAGACCTTCATGAAAGACATTCCTGGGTTGCAAAACTGGCAAGAGGCTATTGAGCTTTTATAAACATTTACATACATCTCGAAGAGACAAATGGGATTTATAAGTTTTCTAGAGGAAATGTTGGAAGAAAAGGGAGAGAAGAAAAGCTCTCTTTCCCTTTTGATGCCAGGGAAATGTTTATATTTCATTTTGGTAGGGGGTGGGGATTTGCATTGTAGGGGAGGAGAAATCTTATTCCCTCTCCCCTCCCAGGTTCAATGGCTGAAGCCTGTGAGAATCAATCTGATAAAAGACAGATTAACAAGAGAAAAAAACAGTTTTAATTACTCACTTATGCACGGACTTTCACAAGGAAACCAGAGTCCAGGAGGCAGCCAGATGATTGAGGTTTATTTATTATTTTTAAAAATATTTATTTATTTATTTGGCTGCGCCGGGTCTTAGTTGCGGCATGTGGGATCTAGTTCCTTGACCAGGGATCGAACTCCGGTCCCCTGCTTTGGGAGCGCGGAGTCTTCACCACTGGGCACCAGGGAAGTCCCCAGATGATTGAGGTTTATATACCGTCTTAGGCTAAACAAAGGAAAAGTGGTTTCGGGGCTTCTGGGTGGGGAGGTGAGCTAGGAAGGAGGGGTGGCTGGATGGTGAATGAGGTTTGTCTCGCTGTGCAGGTAAGACTCTCTCAGGTGATAAGACTCGTCTTCAGGAGTAGCTCTCTTCCTGCTAGAGACTTCTCATAAATGGAAATTTCCTTTACAAAAGGGCACCTTTGTATTTTGCTTTTGGGCAGTTCTGGGGAGGTGAAGAGCGTTTCCTGTGTCTGCTGGTTCTCAATTCCCTTTAGCTCAAAAGAATCCTTATGCCAAAGTGGCACATTTGGGGTGATGTTCTGGTGCCCTTCAGTATTTAGCCTTACATTCTGCCTTACAGGGGTGATAAGAATATCTGTATGAAACAGTTAGGGAACAAGTTACCCTGGAACCAAATACGGGATCTCCCATCCTCAGGGTAACTTTAAAAATTTTTTTTCATTGAAGTATAGTTGATTTACAATGTTGTGTTAGTTGCAGGTGTACAGCAAACTGATTCAGATATATAATATATAGATAGATAGATATTCTTTTTAGATTCTTTTCCATCAGAGGTTATTACAAAATATTGAGTATAGTTCCCATGCTATACAGTAGGTCCTTGTTGTTTATCTATTTTATATATAGCAGTTTGTATCTGCTAATCCCAAACTCCTAATTTATCCTTCCTCCACCCCCTTTCCCCTTTGGTAAACTTATGTTGTTTTCTATGTCTGTAGGTCTGTTTCTGTTTTGTAAATAAGTTCACTTGTATCATATTTTAGATTCCACATATAAATGATATCATACGGTATTTGTCTTTCTCTTTCTGACTTACTTCACTTAGTATGGTAATGTCTAGGTCCATCCATGTTGCTGCAAATGGCATTATTTCATTCTTTTTTTATGGCTGAGTAGTATTCCATTGTGTATATATACCACATCTTCTTTATCCATTCCTCTGTCGATGGACACTTAGGTTGCTTCCACGTCTTGGCTGCTGTAAATAGTGCTGCTATGAACATTAGGGTGCATATATCTTTTCAAATTAGAGTTTCAGGGTAACTTTTAAGTTATTGTTGTGAGAACATGACTTCTAGGGTTTGAGGTGGTCATGACTTAGGTTTATATGCCCCACTCCACCTCTGCAGTGTAACTTGGAGAAAGGGATAGAACTGAAGACCTAGAAAATCATCAAAATCAAAGAGACGCCCCTCTCTGTCGCTCATAGGGGTTATAATGAATTTAGAGGGTGGACATACAGTTTCTTTCCACATCCCACCTAGCAGTACTTAGGGTCTCACGTGCTCCTCCAGGATCTGCCTACTCTCCCATCATGAGGCGGCATCTATCCTGCCTCGCGCTGAACCGGGGCGGCTTCTGTGATTGTCTAGACGACAGAAAGCAGCGGAAGCAGCACTGCATGACCTCCGCGGCTGCGTCATAAATGACAGTACACTGTCCACCTGCTCTCTCTTGGGACAAGCACCTTGGGGATCAAGAGCCACGATGTGAGAAGCCCAGGCAGGGGACTTCCCCGGTGGTCCGGTGGTTAGGACTCTGGGCTTCCAATGCAAGGGCTGCAGGATCGATCCCTTGTCGGGGAACTAAGATCCCACATGCCACACAGTGTGGTCAAAAATACATAAATAAATAATAAATAAAAGATAAGTTAAAAAAAAAAAAGAAGCCCAGGCACCCTGAAGCTGCCTGACGCTGGGACCATGTGGAGGGAGCACGCAGAGATCCACGCAGAGGTAGAGGGGGACACCGAGGAACCCCAGCCACTCCAGCCCCAGCCATCCAAGCAAGCATGTCTTACGGTGACTCTGACTGCGACCACGTGAGACACCCCGAACCAGAACTGCCTGCCGAGCCCAGTTAGTCCCCAGGACTTCGAAAGGATAGTAAATCATTGTTCTGATTGTCCATCACTAGATTCAGGTGTAAGGGGTATAAGCGTGATGGAGACAACTCAGGGCTGGGAATCAAAAGACCAGCGTTTCAGTACAGACAGTCCTGTGTGATCTGGACCTTTGGCTTCTTCATCTGTTAAATGGGTACAATGATATATCCAAGTGGGGTTATTCTCCTTTTGCCTCATCCCTACCTTCTCCATGCAGGAGGTTAAACTCTGTGGACAGTTTCTTCCCCCTCTGTCTGCCTTGTTTCTGGCTTTGGGTTGGGTCCAGCCGATGGAAGACATCGCCAGGAGATTCCATGGGCAGAAGAGAGGTCAGGGTATTTATCCCAACCTGACCCCTTGCCAGGCCTCAGTTGTGACAGGGGCTGCATTCCCAAGGGCAGCTCTTGCCAGCTTCGGGGGACACTGCTTTCTCTCTTTGCTCCTTGTTAAAGGAAGATTATTCTGCCTCTTGTTAAAACGGTAAGGGAGGCTTTATTCAAGAGTGTTATAATAGCCAGGACAGGGAAGCAACCTAAATGTCCATAGACAGAGGAATGGATAAAGAAGATGTGGTATATATACACAATGGCATATTACTCAGCCATAAAAAGGAATGAAATAATGCCATTTGCAGCAGCATGGATGGACCTAGAGATTATCATACTAAGTGAAGTTAAGTCTGACAGAGAAAGACAAATACCATATGATATTGCTTATATGTGGAATCTAAAAAGAGGGTACAAATGAACTTATTTGCAAAACAGAAGTAGAGTCACGGCTGTAGAAAACAAACATCCAGATTACCAGGGGATAAGGGGAGGGAGGGATATATTGGGAAGTTGGGATTGACTTATACACACTATTATATATAAAATAGATAACTAATAAGAACCTACTGTATAGCAAAAGGAACTCTACTCAATATTCTGTAATGACCTATATGGGTAACAAATCTAAAAAAAGAGTGGATATATGTATACGTATAACTGATTCACTTTGCTGTATGTACAGCAGAAACTAACACAACATTGTAAATCAACTGTACTCCAATAAAAATTAATTTAAAAAAAGACTGTTACAACAGAGGTATTGCAATAGGGTAGAGAGCTGGGGCTCCACTTCAAATACAACAAGAACAAACGGGGGGATTCGTAGCCAGGGAGCGGGGTGAGGGCGGCAGTGTATGGAAGACTACTAAGAGGAGACGTCAAGGCGGGGAGACTTCCTGCTAAACTGAGTGAACAGCCTTCTTGCTGAGGGCAGGGCAGAATGAGACATCAGAGGTGGGGGACGAGGAGCTCGACCAGACATCAAGCGGGGAGGATTCCCAGTAACCGACGGCCGGAGTCTTGTTGAGGCTGGGCGTGCACGCCAAAGACAGATGGGGCCAAGGTCAGAGCCTAGTCGAGAAGAGGCTCAGAGGAGCCCGACCACAGTGTGGTCAAGGAGAGAGTCTCTGTCACCCGTCAGGCCCACTGCTGCTGACCCCTGGCACCTCACGTCCACTCTTGGTTCCCTTAGTCCTGCCCACACCTCTGCACGGTGTCCTTTCATTAAACTCTTCAATGAAACCACGTGAGCCATGGGGTCTCCCTCTCCTGCAGCCCCTGATCGTTGGTCCTACCGACCCCCGGAGTTGTTTCGAGGATCAAATGAGATGCTGCAGGCAAAAGAGCTTTGGAAACCCTGAGGGTAAGGAAGTCATCTTCACGACTGAGAGAAATCCTAGTGCCCCGCAAAGGATGCAGGGCCGGGGCTTTGGGCTCAGTCCTGGGCTGTGTTACTGGGGCAAGTGTTTATCTTCCCCAAGCCTCCAGTTCCCATCCTATTCATCAAAGAGAGTGAATGCCTCTCACTGAGTCTTGGAGGACTGGCTACGGTAACACCCCAAATTATTAAAAGACTCCCTAGCACATGGCGGGTATTAAATACGTGGTTAGTTACCTACCTTCTCCCTTCCACTCCTATTCTGAAACTGTTTTCTCAGGCAGGTTTTACAAAGCCCCTGACTGCATCCACGGCTTCCCACAGAGCATTTCAGATCTTTTTCTCAATACCCTGAGAGACAGAGCGTCCTATTTAAGGAATAATGGCTTGCCACAAGCCAGAAATTGATTGAATTGCCCAGAACAAATGTCCTTTTGCTTTTTCACTGGCGATCACGAGGTTCCGGTATAGAGCACAGATTGCATTTTGTATTGTTTCCTTTTTTTGTCTTTCCATCGAAAAAGCAATACCCACAGTGGTTACAGAAACTATTCAAGTAACACGAAAGTCTATACAGTAAGAATGGCACGTCTTTAACTCATGCACTTTCTAATGCATGTTTATGACGTCAGGGTTTAGGGAAACCCAGTTGATAACTTTTTTTCCAGCCTGAATCTTGAACCAGTTGAGAAATACGATTAAGACAGATGGGGCCCAATATCACTTTTATTAGTGATAACGTTGGTCTTGGAGAATATGGCTTATACTTGCGGGCAAGTGGGTTTGTCACTGATACTGGTGGAGAATGTGGCTTATCCTTGTGGGCTGGAGTGAGATAAAAACCACCACCGGCCACTGACCACACTGGATCAAGGCAGTCAGAACCTTGACCTCCAATGACAGCCTGGCCCAGGGCAATCCAGTTATGGGCTCTCTGCTAGTGGGAGCGCTGTGCGTGCGCGTGCGTGTGCGCACGGGCGCAGAACCTCAGGCCAATCCTTATCCCAAATGCGTCAATCACGCAGAGCTCGCCTCACCTCCACGTGTTCGGGAGCGGGTGGGGGGAGGGGGGAATTCAGTGAGCTGACGGACTTTAAGTGCCTGAGAGAAAGATCTAGATAGGAGAGACACGAGGAAAGGGAATGGGCACCAGGGCAGAAAAAGAAAAACTTGGGTCCACAGAAGCCATTTGAAGATGCCTTGTACCGAGAGGCTAAAAGCCAGCCTCCAGGACATCTGAGGCCTCAGACTCAGGGTGAGCGGCTGCCGGGCACACCTGCCTGATGCTGAAATAGCCTCCCAGGGACACCAGGAAGCACAAAGCCCCCAGCACAGCCCCAAACGCCTGGGTACACCGGATGGCCTTCCTCCGTCTCACCTGATCATCAAAGGCTTCTCAGTGTGATGGGTGTGCAACTTTCTGGAATGAGCGTGTGTAACTAATCAGAAAGAAAAATAAAGTGAAAATCGGAAATAGAGTAGCTGCCCCCCCAGAATAGATGCCATAGCGATTTCCCAAGCGCCCGCTGTGTCACAGGGCACTCGCCCCACCTTCTTTCACCGGAAGGTAGGTGGGTTTTATTAGACGTGTTGCTCCGGAGAACAGAGGCTCTAAAAGGCGGCGCACGCTGCGCGGCGGCGGCGGGGCTGACCCGGGCTTCGGGGAGGGCCCTTTCCGTCCGTGGGGGTGTGGCGGCGGGCAGGCCGAGCCCGTGGGAGCCACTGCGGCCGCGCCCTCCTTCTGCCTCTTCCGCCGCCCACCTCCGCGCGGGCCCTCAGCCAGCCGCGGTGGGCGGAGGAGCGCACGCCGCGCCGCGGCCTTATCAACCGGCCGGGCGGCGTGGCTCGCGGCCACCTGGTCCGAGGAGGCGAAGTCCCGGGTGGGGCCATGGCTCCCCGGGGCGCGGCGGCCGGCCAGGGTCCGAGAGGAGGCGGGGAGCGCTGAGCCCGGAACGGGCGGTGCGCGCGGGCCGGCGGCCGTCGGGGCGCCCAGGGAGCTCACGCGGCACCATGCGCGCCCTCCTGCCGCCGCTGCTGCTGCTCGCCTGCGCCGCGCACGCCGTGAGTACGCGCGCCTCCGCGGGTCCCGCGCGGGGTGGGGGGATGGGGGCCCCCAGATCTTCCGCTGGGGAGTGGGAGCCCTTCCTCCGCATGCGTCCCCCACAGCTACGATCTCTCTCCGCTCCTCTCCGGAGGGCCCGCTCCTCCAAAACACCATCGGCGTGAGCGCGGGCGCAGGCAGCGCCGAGATAACCCCGTTGCCCTCCAGCCCACCCCTTCCCCCCGGCTGCGCCTCCGGGGCCCTCCTAGGCGGGGCTCTGGAGCCGCCCCTGGCCGTGCGTTTTGTGTGCCGGGCGCTTTGCCTGCGTTTATTGCCGTGAAAACTCATCATCGCCTTTCGAGGTTGTTTTCACCCTCACTTTGCGGACAAGGAAAGCGAGACTTGGAAAGACCAAAAATCTTGCCCCGAGAAAAGACAACTGGAACCCAATCCGTCTGCTCCAAAGCCTTGACATTTGCACACACACCGGGCTGCGGATGGGAAGACCTCCGAAAGCTTTGGCCGCAGCCGCTGCTGGTTCCGTGATGGGACCGGGTCTGCAGCTCTCCCCCGCGCCTCTCCTGTGGGTTTGGCTCCCCAGTGTCTGTGTCTGGGGACTCCTGGGAGCAGCTGGTCTCCCCAAACCAGGCCCAGGGAGGAGCTGGCCGAGAAAAGAGAAGGCAGCAGAGTGGGTGGCGTGTTTTTCTTTCTCAGAAACTCCAGGGAATCCGGGCCTCTCCCTGTGGGATTTGTGAATGGGAGAGTGGCTGCACCCAGACTGGCTGGCTGGAAGCGAGGGTGGGGGGTTGGGAAGTGGGCGCACAGATTCCAGAACCACTCTTTCCCACCAGCCCTCCAAACTGGCCCCCGGGGCCTCTGTTGCAAGAAACTTCCCAGGGAAAGCACTTGGGAACCTAATTCCGAGTCTGCAGTCTCTGTCCTGGGCGAGTCCTTCCTGGCATCCAGTGACCTCGCCTTCCTATAGTCCTGTCCTGTTTGACTGCAAGAATGACCTGCTTCCCGAGCTGACGGGAGTGTTGGCACGCAGGAGGGGCGGCTCTGTGGCATCCAGGGTGGGCTTTGGGGCTCTGTTCCCAGCTCGCTTGTAACTTGGAGCCTCTTGTCCTAGGGCTGGAGTTGGAAGGCGCTAGGGCAACAGCACCCGCTCGTTAGTCTGAGCTCCCACTTTGGGGAAACGCCACCTGAGATGGTGGGGACAGTTCGAAGCCCAGTGCAGCCTCCAGGTGTGTTGTTATTCGGTGCCCAGGGCTGGGAGGCAGCCGCTCCCGCTTGGTGATCCTCCCAGCCTCCTTTTTAAGTACCTGCAGTAACTCTGCGGTTATCAGAAGAAATCGACAGGTAGCTGGGCTTCAGGACTGAGGTTCAAACTACATTTTAATCTCAAGGGGACCCCGGTGTTATCTCAGGAATAAACAGAGGGGAAAGGAGAGCCTCCCCTTGGTTCAAGTCTTCTGTGTGCCTTGGAAGGATGCTTATTATGCCCTGGTCCAGTTACCTCCTTTTACAGGGGAGCAAACTGAGACCCCCAGAGAGCAGGGACCTGCTCCACATCAGCTGGTTCGTGGCAGCGCTGAGACTAGAGCCCAGAGCTCTGTCCGGGACGCCCCTTGTCTTCACGTGCATTTTCATCCACTCCTGTACCGCTTTGTGTTCTTCGAGGTGGATTCCTGTGTGTAAGTCTTGGTTCTCTGGTGATTTTATGGGCTTATCCAGACCTGAGGTTCACAGTTCTTGGCAGAGAACTCCTTCAACAAATAGGAGTGGAATTGACCTACCTCGGTTGGAGTATTTCCCAGCCTATGAAACCCTGCTTTTTTTTTCCTGTTTGTTTGAGGCGTCAGACATTCGATTTTGAAATTGAAGGGTATTCAAACAATTCTTTATTCATTTCGTGCTCCCTCTTGAGGGAAATCATAGGCATCTTTCTAACTGCGGGGGGGCAGTCACTAAGGCCAAATGCTTATTACTGTCCCCTCCCCCGCCTTTCCATACAGGGTGATGTCGGGAGGGTCCCTTGCCAGTGGACTAACAAGTGCTGATGGCTGATGGGGCAGTTTTCTGAGACCTGGGTAGGAAACCCTGGCCACAGCTCGCCTGTCCCCACCCGTGTCTCTCATGAGGACTTCTACCTGGAACACTATTGTCATTATTTACCAGCACATCTGTCCTCCCCAATATGTTCATTTCGAGCTTGAGCCTTGAGACTTAGTCTCGCTCATCCTGTGTCCCTAGAGCCTGTCCCAGCGTAAGGGGGAGTCAGAGTGTGTGTGGGCTGAATGAATGCATGAGTGAGTGAATGAAATGATGGTGCTATCCATAGTGGCTGTCCTCAGCTGGGACAGTTTCATATAGCAACAGGTAGTGAAGCATGACATCTTGAAAGCAATCGTTGCTTACAAAACTGTACATAAATGTGTCAGGAAAGGAGGAGGAGTCACTCAGGGGAGGGCTTTTTTTTTTTTTTTTTTTTTTTTTTTTGGCTGTGTTGGGTCTTCGGTTCATGCGAGGGCTTTCTCTAGTTGAGGCAAGTGGGGGCCACTCTTCATCGCGGTGCGGGGACCGCTCTTCATCGCGGTGCGCGGGCCTCTCACTATCGCGGCCCCTCCCGTCGCGGGGCACAGGCTCCAGACGCGCAGGCTCAGTAGTTGTGGCTCACGGGCCCAGCTGCTCCGTGGCATGTGGGATCTTCCCAGACCAGGGCTCGAACCCGTGTCCCCTGCATTAGCAGGCAGATTCTCAACCACTGCGCCACCAGGGAAGCCCCGGGAGGGCTTTTTAATCCAGGGCATCTGGCAAGCTGCCCATCCGAGAACCTGAGTTAAGCGGGGTGCAGGGCTGCTTTTTCCTTCAAGCAGGGTTTCTTAACTTTGACGCGGTAATTCTGGATATTAAACCTGGGCTTTTCACAAGGGGTGCTGGGAAGAGAGCTAGGCCCTCCCCTGGCACGGGAGGGAACCAGGGGGTGGAGACAGGGGGTGGGGCGGAGGCGGTGCTGTCTTGTGCCCTGTGCGCTGTCCAGCAGCGTCCCCGGACTCTAGCCACCAGAAGCCAGTACCACCTCTCCAAGTCGTTCCAACACAAAGTGTCTCCAGACATTGCCAGATGTCCTCGGGGAGCAGGCAGGGCAAAACTGCCCTGGTTGAGAACCACTGTCTTAAATGTTATGTTTCAGCGGAAATGCGTGAACAGGATTCACAATAGGTGTCACTGGATGTTGGATTCAGGGTAGTGCGGTTGGTGACAGGGAATCTGAGCCGGAGGACAGAAGCAGGTGTACCCGATGGAGAGCCATTTCCAGACAAGAAGACTTCTGCAGGGCATGGGTTCCTTGGGCTTCTCCACCCTCCCTTCCCACTACCCGCCCCCCCCTTCATTCCTTCTCAGTTGACGGCTCAGAAACACAGAAACTCCAAGGATGGGGTCTGGCACACATGGTGGTCCCCACTCCTCTCTGGGCTGCATCTGGACCCAGAGGCTGACGAGCTCTGTGACAGCTGGGTGAGCAGAGTTTTAGGAAGGCCTGCAAAGGTCACAGGAGGATCTGGCTACTGCAGCCTCTTAGAGGAAAGTCACTGGGAGTTTTGGACAATATTCTGAGGAAGTATTTGTGGGTTTCTTTTTGAGTGTTTACTGTCCCTAAATTAACGTGACTGATGACGATGATGGTGAAGATGGTGAAGGCTTCTCTTACTGAGCATTTACTTCACACCAGGTACTCTGCTCCGTCCTTCTGACACTATCTGATTTACTTCTCACACCAACAATCAGTATCCTCGCTGTGCACATGAAACAGAGGCTCAGAGAGAGGTGAAGCCATTGGTCAAGGTCACCCAGCTGGACACGGTGGCGTGAGGACCCAAACCCAGCTGTTCGTAGCCAGCATGTGCGTCTGCTCCCAAAGAGAGGCCGCTCTGGTTTCTGGTGCCCAAGGCGCTGTCGTGAAATTCTCTCCCAAACCGCAAAATGGCACTAATTTCAGTTTAATCTAATCACTTCGTAAAACATAAACAAAATACTGGATTACACACAGCATTTTATTGAGGGGCCAGAGATGAGCTTGGGGTCACGAAGTCCAGCAGGAGGTGCGCTTCCCACACTGTTTAGGGGAGTCCTCCAGGCTTTGGCACCCCCTTTAGGAGATGCTATAGAGTTCCCCTCCCTCTGTCCCGTCCCCAGTATTCCCCGCATGCCAGGGATGGGCAGAGCTTTCTTCCTGGCACCCCTTGTTGAAAGTGCAGACTTAATAACCAGGATTGGAGCTCTGCCCACAGAACAGCCCCTGCAGTGGCCCCTGGTTTGGTGCCTGCACCCCTGCCCTTAGCAAGCTGAGGTTTCTCACCACTGACCTTGGCTCGGGCTCTGGAACAACCTGCAGCCCAAGGCAAGCCCCACAACACTCAGATCCTATCTGCTTGCTTACATGACAAACAGAGGGCTGCCCAGCATTCGAGAGGACACGAGAAAACAGGGATCTCCTGGGACCCACCCAGTTTCAACAGGCCGTGTCTAACAGAGTCCAAGGCGCCTCTGGGGAAGGGACCTCCCCGGTGCATCATGTCCTGCCCGTCGTGCTGCCAGGATTCCTGAGTTTTCCAGACTTCTCCAGAATCCCTGCGTGCCCCGCATCAGTTCCCTTTACCTTGGCTCCCAGAGGCTCCCCCTGGTGTCTTCTCAGATTTCTGACCTCACCACCTCCTCTTTCATTTTCAGCAGACCGGGTCTATCTCCCATTTCCTGAGAGTCAGGGAAAGAACTTCCTCTGAGCAACATCTTGCCCTCACAGATATGTCTGAATGGTACCCTCCTGTGCCCTTCCTCCTGCCCTTCCTTCACAAGGGCTGCCATAACAGAGCACCACAGACTGCGGGCCTTAAACAGTGGACGTTTATCTTCTCATAGTTCTGGAGGCTGGCAGTCCCAGATCTAGGGCCAGCATGGTCGTGTTCTGGGGAGCCCTCCCTCCCCAGACGGCTTGCAGACGACTGCCTTATCCTCACATGGCTTTTCCTCTGAGCGGGCACAGAGAGAGAGTGAGCCCTCTGGTGTCTCTTCTCATAAGGACACTAACCTATCAGATCTGGGCCCCACCCCCTTAGACCTCATTTGACCTTAATTACCTCCTTATGGGCCCGTCTCCAAACAGAGCCACACCCGGGGTTAGGGCACCAATGTATTCGTTGGGGGACACAGATATCCTGTCCACAACACATCCAGGCTCTGCTCCGGCCCACGGCCATCCCTGCACCCGTGCTCCCACCCCTGCCCCCACCACGCTCAGTGACTTGTGTCCTGAGCCGACACAGAGGCAGCCCAGTCCTCACTGTCCTCCTCTTGACTGGCTTTTTCCATCAGCTGCTCAACCTTCCCAAGCCTGGTGGCACAGGGTCCTCCCCCTGCACTCTGGGCCTTCTGGCCACAGTTCCATCTCTGACTTCTTACGGCCAGCGTCGTCTTAGAAGAAGCGTCCACGATCCCTGCCTCCACCTCCGCCCATTTCTCAGCCAGCCGCACCCTGGCTCCCACCCGCCACCCACGGGCTTCAGTCACCAGTGCCTGTGTTGCCACATTCATTAGACAGGGTGCGGTCTTTGGTCTACCCGGGAACCATGTGACTGATGAGAGGGGCTGGACGTTAATGAATAACGAGATCAAGGCAGCAGGCACACACCCAGACTGTCCTGGTCAAACTGGGCAGGACACCCGTGGGACCCCAGCCTCTTGGAAGCATTCCGTGCCAGGACACCCTGTCCCTTTCCCCGCCTTGGCTCCTACCTTTCGCTGTTCCCACCACGCCTCTCCAGGGGTTCCTCCTCTCGCATGGTCCCTCCAGTGGCTAGGCCCCTCCTCTCCCGTGGCTGGCTCCTCTCGCGTGGCTGGTTCCTTCTCGCGTGGCTGGCTCCTCTCGCGTGGCTGGTTCCTTCTCGCGTGGCTGGCTCCTCCTCGCGCAAGGTCCCTCCTCTGGCGTGGTCCTTCTTTACGCTATTATTCCCAGCTTGTGCGGGTCGTTCCACGAGCCTCTCTGTCTCTGGCCCTTGGTCTTCTGGGTCTGCTCCCTCTTACCGTGTGAGCTTCTTTGGCCGTCTTACCGCGTCACAAACCCAGTCTTGCTCAACCAAACTTCTCTCACCTCGGCTCCCAGGCCTACATCTCGTTTCCTTGTTTTCCCTGTTCTTGGAGCTATCGAGGCACCCAGAGCAGACGCATCATGGAAGCCACGCCGGCCCTGCCCTCAGCCGGCCCTCAGGCCCCCGCCGGCTCTGTCACGTCCGTCCGCATCCTCTCCGCTCTGTGGGATGACTTCTCGGGTGCAGCCTCCTCCCGGGGGCCCCTGCCGCTGCTGGTGGTCCATCGTGACCTGGCGGCTGCCTTCCCCTCGCGCTCCCGCCTCGGGCCACTCTGACTCCTTGGAGCCGGTGAGCTCTGGGAGCAGGACCCGCGTCCGTTCGCCTTTGATTGCGGGGCGTCCTGGGGGCCCAGTAAGTGTTTGATGACGTTTTGTGCTTCGAACTGGTTGTAAGATCGAGTTCCCTCTTTTTCTTTCTCATCCTATAAACTAGTATTTCTGTTTCCCCCTTGAAGCTATTCCTTTCCAGTCTCAGTGTTGGCAGGTGAGTAATTATATTGTAAAGTGTGATGAGCAAAGTGATGCGTTTCTTCACCTCCTTCAGAATTCAACAGGTTTTCGTTGTATCTCCTCCCAGATTTTACCTTTTCGGATTTAAGAGTCCAAAATAGCTCACAGAACCCTCTCTTGACATCTTTCCTCTCTTATGTTGGGGTCTGTCTCGTTATTTTCTCTCTGCAGGTTGGACTTTTCTATCCCCAAATTATTAATTAATTTGATAATTAAGTGAATAAGAGCTTTTTCACTCCTTCAGAGGTTCAAAAATTTACTTCCTCCGTGTGCTTTCTTAGGAAGTTACTAGAGAACATGCTTCTGTAAAACAAGGAAGAAGAGTAAAGAAAAAGGGAGTCCAGGAAATGGAACTCTGGCCGGGGGAGTGGGGAGAGGCCCCCAAAACCACAGGCCGGTGTTGGGAAGAGGAAGGAGGTCTGTGGGAGGGAGGGCTCCGGGGGGAAAACGAATAGGACTGGTTTTTTTTTTAACATCTTTATTGGAGTATAATTGCATTACAATGGTGTGTTAGTTTCTGCTGTATAACAAAGTGAATCAGCTGTACATATACATATATCCCCATGTCTCCTCCCTCTTGTATCTCCCTCCCACCCTCCCGATCCCACCCCTCTAGGTGGTCACAAAGCACCGAGCTGATCTCCCTGTGCCATGTGGCTGCTTCCCACTAGCTATCTATTTCACATTTGGTAGTGTATATATGTCCATGCCACTCTCTCACTTTGTGCCAGCTTACCCTTCCCCCTCCCCGTGTCCTCAAGTCCATTCTCTACGTCTGCGTCTTTATTCCTGTCCTGCCCCTAGGTTCTTCATGACCTTTTTTTTTTTTTAGATTCCATATATATGTGTTAGCATACTGTATTTGTTTTTCTCTTTCTGACTTACTTCACTCTGTATGACAGACTCTCGGTCCATCCACCTCACTACAAATATCTCAATTTCGTTTCTTTTTATGGCTGAGTAATATTCCATTGTATATATGTGCCACATCTTCTTTATCCATTCATCTGTTGATGGACACTTAGGTTGCTTCCATGTCCTGGCTATTGTAAACAGAGCTGCAATGAACATTTTGGTACATGACTCTTTTTGAATTATGGTTTTCTCAGGGTATATGCCCAGTAGTGGGATTGCTGGGTCGTATGGCAGCTCTATTTTTAGTTTTTTAAGGAACCTCCATAGTGTTCTCCATAGTGGCTGTATCAATTTACATTCCCACCAACAGTGCAAGAGGGTTCCCTTTTCTCCACACCCTCTCCAGCATTTATTGTTTGTAGATTTTTTGATAATGGCCATTCTGACTGATGTGAGATGATATCTCATTGTAGTTGTGATTTGCATTTCTCTAATGATTAGTGATGTTGAGCATCCTTTCTGCTGGCAATCTGTATATCTTCTTTGGAGAAATGTCTGTTTAGGTCTTCTGCCCATTTTTGGATTGGGTTGTTTGTTTGTTTTTTTTTTTGAAGAATTAGTTGAGAATGACTGGTTAGTTTATTTATTTATTTATTTTTGGCTGTGTTGGGTCTTCGTTTCTGTGCGAGGGCTTTCTCTAGTTGTGGCAAGCGGGGGCCACTCTTCACGGCGGTGCGCGGGCCTCTCACTGTCGTGGCCTCTCGTTGCGGAGCACAGGCTCCAGACGCGCAGGCTCAGTAGTTGTGGCTCACGGGCCCAGTGGCTCCGCAGCATGTGGGATCCTCCCAGACCAGGGCTCGAACCCGTGTTCCCTGCATTGGCAGGCAGATTCTCAACCACTGCGCCACCAGGGAAGCCCCTGTTTTTTTGATATTGAGCTGCATGAGCTGCTTGTAAATTTTGGAGATTAATCCTTTGTCAGTTGCTTCATTTGCAAATATTTTCTCCCATTCTGAGGGTTGTCTTTTCGTCATGTTTATGGTTTCCTTTGCTGTGCAAAAGCTTTTGAGTTTCATTAGGTCCCGTTTGTTTATTTTTGTTTTTATTTCCATTTCTCTAGGAGTAGGTCAAAAAGGATCTTGCTGTGATTTATGTCATAGAGTGTTCTGCCTATGTTTTCCCCTGAGAGACAAACTTGATTTTTAAAAACTGTTTAAAGGGAACTTTTCAGTACTAATAGCTCTTGTTTTGAGGAAAATGTTATATAAGTTTTAGCAATACTTTCACCTTCACTTGTTTCTTCTTCTGTGAATTTTAAGTAAAATTATATTTAATACTTTTTTTTAAAGGGGGTGAACTATAGAGGATAGTTGTTTTTCTTCTTCATCTTTTTTTTTTCTTTTTTGTCTTAAAAAAATTTTTTTGGCCCCCTGTATTGGCAGCGCGGAGTCTTAACCACTACACCGCCAGGGAAGCCCCAGTTTATTCAATTTTAATGGAAGGATAAGGGTAAAAGAAATGTGGGATGATCCATTTTGTACCCACTAAGATGGATATTTTTAACACAGAATAACAAAGGTTGATGAGGACGTAGAGAAATTAGAACTCTGTGCATTGATGGCGGGAAGGTAAAATGGGGCAGCTGCTGTGGAAAACAGTGTGGTGGTTTCTTAAAAAAGTAAACACAGAATTACCATATGATCCACACATTTTGCTTCTGGGTATGTACGCAGAAGACTCAAAGCAGGGACTCGAAAAGATATTTGTACACCTCTGTTCCTGGCTGCATTATTCACAGTAGCCAAGAGGTGGAAACAACCCAGCGATGAATGGATGAACAAAGTGCGGCCTGTCCATACAATGGAATAGTATTCATCCTTAAAAAGGAATGAAATTCTGACAGATGCTACAATGTGGATGTGAAATGAGCCAGACACAAAAGAGCAGATATTGCATGACTCCATTTATATGAAGTACCTAGAACAGACACATGCATAGAATCAGAAAGTAGAATAGAGGTTACCAGGGGCTGCAGGAAGGGTAACGGATAGTTACTGTTTAATTGGTACAGAGTTTCTGTTGGGCCAGTTGAAAAGTCCTGGAGATGGATAGGGGTGATCATTGTACAACTCTGTACACTAAACCACGGTTAAAATGGTAAATATTATGTATATTTTACTACAACTTAAGAAAAATGTAGAATGAAAAAGTTAAACTGTCTTCTGATGTTTATTTTTCCATAGTCCCAGGGAAAAACACAGAGGAAGTTAAGTTTTTCTTGGAGGGGTTCTCATTGTAGGTGTTCCCTCATTCCTCATCTTGTTCCATTGCTCTCAAGACCCTCTTTGCTTCAGCGCCCCTTTCTTCATTTCCAGCAATGCACATGGCCACCCACTTTCGGGAAACGTCACTCCTACCCAGTCAGCTGTGCTGTGTAAGTCACAAAAACTCAGTGGCACATAGCAATGCATGTTTACTTCTTTCTTAGTGTTTGCAAGTGAGCTGGGGTTTGACTGACCCGCTATGATGCTGATGTTGATCCAGTCAAGATGCAAAACAAGTCTGCAACCCTGAGGACCCTTCATGGTGCCCTGTTAGAGTCATACCTCCCTCCCTCCCACCCTCACCCTCCCTTC
This sequence comes from Balaenoptera ricei, assembly GCF_028023285.1. Taxonomy (NCBI): domain Eukaryota; kingdom Metazoa; phylum Chordata; class Mammalia; order Artiodactyla; family Balaenopteridae; genus Balaenoptera; species Balaenoptera ricei. Next base: position 1,443,918 of record NW_026777444.1, read on the forward strand.
ACTCCTGACAACCACTAATAGGGTCTCCATTTCTATAGATATAATTTTGCTGTTTCAAGAATGTTATATAAATGATGTGGAATCTAAAAAAAATGATACAAATGAACGTATTTACAAAACAGACTCACAGACATAGAGTACAAACTTATGGTTACCAAAGGGGGAAGGGGGTGGAGGGATAAATTAAGTGTTTGGGATTAACATATACACACTACTCTATATAAAATAGATAACCAACAAGGACCTACTGTACAGCACAGGGAACTCTACTCAGTACTCTGTAATAACCTGTATGGGGAAAGAATATGAAAAAGAATGGATGCACGTATAACTGAATCACTTTCCTCTACACCTGAAACTAACACAAAGGTTCTAAATCAACTATACCCCAATATAAAATAATTAAATTTAAAAAAGAATGTTATATAAATGGAATCATACAGTATGTAACCGTTTGGGATTGGCTTTTTTCATTCAGCATATTTCTCTGGATATTCATTTAAGTTGGTCCATGTATTACTACTTTGTTCCTTTTAATTGCTGAGTAGAATTTCATAGTATGGATGTACCATAGTTTGTTTAACCATTTACCCATTGAAAGGCATCTAGACTGTTATAGTTTGGGGCTGTTAGGAATAAAGCTGCTACAAATAGTAGTGTACAGGTTTTTTTGTGAATATAAGTTTTCACTTCTCCAGGGTAAATGCCCAAGAGTGCAATGGCTGGGTCATATGATAGTTGCATGTTTAGCTTTTCTTAAGACAATGTCAACCTGTTTTCCAGAGTGGTTGCCTCATTTTACAGTGCCACCAGCAATGTGTCCGTGACCTAGTTTCACCACAACCTTGCTAGCATTGTCGTCATTTTTTATGTTAGATATTCTGATAAGCATGTAGTGATACCCCATTACGATTTCAATTTGCATTTACCTAATAGCTAATAATGTTGAACATCTTTTCATGTGCTTATTTGCCATCTGTGTGTCTTTTCTGAAATGTCTTTTCATGCATTTTGCCTATGTTCTAAATAGATTTTTTTTTTTTGGCTGTGTTGGGTCTTCGTTGCTGCATGCGGACTTTCTCTAGTTGTGGCGAGCAGGGGCTACTCTTCTTTGCGGTGCGTGGGTTTCTCATTGTGGTGGCTTCTCTTGTTGTGGAGCACAGGCTCTAGGTGTGCGGGCTTCAGTAGCTGCAGCACACGGGCTCAGTAGTTGTGGCTCACAGGCTCCAGAGCACAGGCTCAGTAGTTGTGGCTTGTGGGCTCTAGAGCACAGGCTTCAGTAGTTGTGGTGCATGGGCTTAGTTGCTCCGCGGTATGTGGAATCTTCCTGGACCAGGGATCGAACCTGCTTCCCCTGCACTGGCAGGCAGATTCTTAACCACTGCGCCACCAGGGAAGTCCCTAAATAGATTTTTTAATTTGTTTACTATTGAGTTTTGAATGTTCTCTGTCTGTTCTAGATATTAGTTCTAATTTGCAGATTGCAAATATCGTCTCCTCATCTGTAGCTTGCCTTTTCATCCTCTTAACATGGTTTTTCTTGGAGCAAAAGTTTTAAATTTTAGTGAAGTCCGATTTATCAGTTTTTCTTTTTATGGATCGTGCTTTTGGTATCAAGTATAAGAAATCTTTGCCTGGCCCTACATCTTGAAGAATTTCTATGTTTTTTCTAAAAGTTTTAGTTTAATGTTTTGCGCTCAAATCCATGATCATTTTGAGGTAATTTTTGTACAAGGTATGAGTCTTAGTTCAAGGTTCATTTTGTTATCTGTAGCTGTCCAGTCGCTTTAACACCGTTGCCTATTCTTCTACTAATACCATGCTGTTTTGATTACTGTAGCTATACAGCGAGTCTTTAAACTAGCTGAACTGATTCCTCCCACTTATTTTTTTAAAATTAATATAATTTATTTTGTTGAGAGGATTTAGGTTTACAGAAAAATTCTGCAGAAAGTACAAAGAATGACCATATACCCCCTCAACCCTTCCTCTCCAGTGTCTCCTATTACTAATGTCTTGCATAAAAGTGGTGCATTTGTTACAATCGTTGAGCTAATATTGATACATTAACCAAAGTCTCTAGTTTACATTGCTTTTTTTACAAGTCTTTTTTATTGAAGTATAGTTGCTGTACGATACTGTATAGGCTATAGGTGTACAATTAGGGATTCACAACTTTTAAAGGTTATGCTCCATTTATAGTTATTGTAAAATATGGGCTCTGTACCCTGTGTTGTACAACGTATCCTTGTAGCTTATTTTATACCTAGCAGTTTGTACCTCTTACTGCCCTGCCCCTAGCTTGCCCCCCTTCCCTCTCCCTGCTGGTAACCACTAGTTTGTTGTCTGTATCTGTGAGCATGCTCTTTTTTTGTTATATTCACTGGTTTGTCTTCCTCGTTTTGAGTCTCCATTGTCTGGCCCTGCCCTGCGTACTAGACTCAGCTTCGTGGCAGTGACAAGCATTCTTGGCTTTGGGCTTGCAGGTGGGAGCCCTCCCTCGGCTGTGCGCTGTGCTGCAGGTGCTGCGGGAAGAGCGGGACCAGTGTCTGCAGGGACTCGCCGAGGAGAGGGCCAGGCACCCGGCCCCAGGTACGTGCACACCTGGGCCCACTCTGGGATGTGCGTTGCATCCAGGTCCACTGGGTTGGGGGCAGGTAGGGGCTGGAGCAGCTGCGTCCTTTCAGAGAGTAAGCTGAGGGGAAGGGCCTGGAGTGACCCTGGTGACCAGTCTATACACACCCAGAGAAACCACGCCTCTCTTTGGTTCTCTGAGTTTGTGGTTACAGCCAGGGTTGTTGAACCATTAGCTTCTGCATGATGACTTCACCAAGGTAAGCGTTTGGTGAGAGTTACTTATCAAGGCGGTGTACTTCTCACCCATTCTTTCACCTCTACTGCTAGTTTGATGGGAGAGGCAGCGTGGGGTCTGGAAAACTTGGAGTCCATTGCTGGCTGACCCTCACTGGCTGTGTGAACACAGACAAATTATTTAACCTTCCGAGTCTCGCTTTACTGATCTATAAAACGCAGGTGATAAAGTCTACATCAGAATTATAAAGTCTGCATCAGAATTATAAAGATATATGAGATAAAGTATGTTAATACGGGTGTTTCTTAAATATTATTAATTTAAATATTTGTTATTATTAGTCAGGACTGTAAATATTATTAATTTGATATTTACATGTTAATTTTATTTCTATTCCCTTCCTTCACTTATCTGCTTTGCTTTCACTCATCTAAGGGCAGGGAGGGATGTGGCATTAGGAGAAGAATCCTTTACAGATAGACAAAGACTTGTACAGGCAAGGTCTTAGCAGCACGGGTTACAGTAGCCAACAGGTGGAAACAACCCAAGTGTCTGTCAGCTGATGAATGGGTAAAGAAGATGTGATCTGTACGTACAACAGAACAGTATTCAGTCTTAAAAAGGAATGAAGTACTGATACATACTACCACGTGGATAAATTTTAAAAAACGTGAAGTGAAAGAAGTCTGTTGTAAGAGGCCATGTGTTATATGATTCTACTTGTATGAGATGTCCAGATTAGACAGATTCATAGAGACAGAAGTTAGATTCGTGGTTGTCAGGGGCTCAGGGGACAGGGCTGGGGAGTAATTGTGTAGGAACTGCCTTTTGGTGGTGGTGAAATGTCTACAACTGGATAGAGGTGCCGGTCACACAACACTGTGAATGTACTAAATGCCACTGATTGTACACTTTAAAATGGCTAATGGTTAATTTTATGTGATGTGAATTTCTTTTTAATAGACTTTATTTTTTAGAGCAGTTCCCTGCAGAGTGGAGCGGAAAGTACAGAGTGTTCCCACATACTCTCTGCTACTCCCTCCCACCCAAACACACAGCCTCCCTCACCGTTAGCATCCTGCACCAGGTGCTACCTTTGTTACAGCTGATGAACCTACACACCATCGTCACCCAGAGTCCACAGTTTACATTAGGGGTCACCCTTAGTGTTCCTATTCAGTGGGCTTTGAAAAATGTATGATTGCACGTATCCACAATTATACCACCATACAGAGTAGTCTCTCTGGCCTGAGAACCCTCTGTGCTCCACCGATGCTTCCTTCTCTCTCCTCTAACCCCTGGCAACCACTGATCCTTTTACTCTCGCCATAGTTTTGCCTTTTCCAGAAAGTCATATAGTTGGAATCATGCAGTGTGTAATCTTTTCAGGTTGGTTTCTTTCACTTGGTAATATACATTTAAGGTTTTTCTCATGTCTTTTCATGGCTTGGTAGCTCATTTCTTCTTTGAGCTGAAGAATATTCCACCGTCTGGATGTGCCACAGTTTATCCATTCTCCTACTGAAAGACATCTTGGTTGCTTCCAAGTTTTGGCAATTCTAAATCAAGTTGTTCTGTGCAGACATAAGTTTTCAATTCATTTGGATAAATACCAAAGAGAATGGTTGCTAGATCGTATGGTGAGAGCATGTTCAGTTTTGTAAGGAGCTGCCAAACTGTCTTCCAAGTGGCTGCACCATTTTAATTTCCCACCAGCAGTGAATGAGGGTTCCTGTAGCTCCACATCCTTGACAACATTTGATGTTGTCAGTGTTTTGCTTTGTTTTTTTAATTGTAGTAAAATACATGTAACAAATTTCACTGTCTTAACTGTTTTTATTTCTTTTTCTTCCAGTTTTATTGAGATATAGTTGACATACAGCAGTGTATAAGTTTAAGGTGCACAGCATAATGATTTGACTTACATACATCATGAAGTGACTGTCACAAGAAGTTTAGTGAACACCATCATCTCTTATAGATGCAGAGTTAAAGAAATAGAAAAAATGGTGTGACGAGAACTCTTGAGATTGCTCTCTTAACAACTTTCACGTATAACACACAGCAGTGGTAACTGTATTTATCATGCTGCACATCACATCCCTAGTTCTTATTTATCTTATACCTGGAAGTTTGTACCTTTTGACTACCTTCCTGCAATTCCCCCCAGCCCGGCCTCTGGTACCCACAAATCTGATCTCTTTGTCTGTGAATTTGTTTGTTCGTTTTCGAAGTATAATGGACCTACAACACTATGTTAGTTTCTGATACAGAACATAGTAATTTAATATTTCTATACATTTCAAAATGATTACCAAGACAAGTCTAGTTATGATGTGTCACCATACAAAGATATTACATAGTTATTAACTGTATTCCCCACTCTGTACATTTCATACCGGTGACTCATTTGTTTTGCAACTGGAACTTTGTATCTCTTAATATCCCTCACCTATTTCTTTCCTCCCCCACCCTGCCTCCCTCTGGCCACCACCTGTTTGTTCTCTGTAATGTGTTTCTTTTTAGTTATGTTTGTTCATTTGTTTTATAGATTCCACATCTATAAAATCATAGAAATCATAGTGAAATCGTATAGTATTTGTCTTTGTCTGACTTATTTCACTTATCATAATACCCTCTAGGTCCATGCATATTGTCACAACTGGCAAGATTTCATTCTTTTTTATGACTGAGTAATATTCAGTTGTGTATATATGTACCACGTCTTCTTTATCTGTTCATTCATCTGTTGATGGGCACTTGGGTTGCTTCTGTATCTTGACTATTGTAAATAATACAATGAACATAGGGGTGCATGTATCTTTTCTAATTAGTGTTTTTGTTTTCTTTGGATAAATAGCCAGGAGTGGAATTGTTGGGTCATATGGTAGTTCTATTTTTTAAGTTTTTGAGGACTTTCCATAGTTTCTCCCCAGTGGCTGAAGCAATTTATATTCACACCAACAGTGCACGAGGGTTCCCTTTTCTCCACACCCTCATCAACACTTGTTATTTCTTGTCTTTTTGATAATAGTCATTCTGACAGGTGTGAGGTGATATCTTGTGGTGGTTTTGATTTGTGTTTCCCTGATGATCAGTGATGTTGAGCATCTTTTCATGTGCCTGTTGGCCATCTGTATGTCTTCTTTGAAGAAATGTAGTTTAAAAAAACATGTAAATTTCATCAACTTAACCATTTCTCAGTGTACAGTACAGTTATGTTAAGTTCACATTGCTGTGCACCCAATCTCCGAAACCTTTTATCTTGCAAAACTGGAGCTCTATACCCATTAAACAACAACTCTTTTCCTCTCTTCCATTATACCCTGGGAACCATCATTCTACTTTCTGTTTCTATGGATTGAATGGTTCTAGGTACCACAAATAACTGGAATCATACAGTATTTGTCTTTTTGTGATTGGCTTATGGTATCTCATTGAGGTTTTGATCTGCATTTACATGATGATTAGTGATGTTGAGCATATTTTCCTGTGTTTCTTGGCCATTTTATGTCTTCTTTAAAGAAACGTCCTTTCAAGTCCTTTGACCATTTTTAAATAGGGTTGTTTGGTTTTTTGTTATTGAGTTGTAGTTCTTTATATATTCTGGATATTAACCCTTTATCAGATATATGATTTGCAAATAATTTCTGTCGTTCTCTAGGTTGCCTTTTCATTCTGTTGATTGTGTCGTTTGATGTACAAGTTTTTAAGTTTGATGTATAACCTAATATATCTAATTTTACTTTTGTTGTCACTTCTTTTGGTGTCATATCCAAGAAAGCATTGCCAAATCCAATCTCATGAAACTTCCTCTAAGAATTTTATAGTTTTAGCTCTTACATTTAGGTTCTTGGTCCAGTTTTGAGTTAATTCTTATGTGTGGTATAAGGTAAAGTTCCATCTTCATTCTTTTGCACATGGACATTCAGTTTTCCCAGCACCATTTGTTGAAAGACTGTCCTTTTCCCATTGAATGGTCTTGGCACCTTGGTAAAAAATCACTTGACCATATATGTGAAAGTTTATTTGGGGGCTCTCTTTCCTATTCCATTGGTCTATACGTCTGTCTTTATGCCAGTACCACACTGTTTTGATTACTGTAGATTTCAAATGGGTTTTGAAATCAGGAAGTATGAGATCTCCAAATTTGTTGTTTTTCAAGATGTTTTTAACTATTCCCAGGTCCTTTGAGATTCCATTAAGAATTTTAGGATGAATTTTTCTATTTCTGAAAATAATATTAAATAAATAAATATTAAATAAAATATTTCTGTCATTGGGATTATTATTTTTTTTTGGCTGTGCCATGCACTTGCGGGATCTCAGTTCCCTGACCAGGGATTGAACCTAGGCCATGGCAGTGAAAGCCCATAATCCTAACCACTAGACCACCAGGGAACTCCCTGTCATTGGGATTTTGATACAGATTGCATTGAATCTGTAGATCACTTTGGGTACTATTGACATCTTAAAAATATTAAGTCATCCAATCCATGAATACAGGATGTTTTTCCATTTATTTGTGTCTTTAATTTCTTTCAGCAGTGTTTGGTAGTTTTCAGTGTGCACGTCTTTCACCTTGTTAGTTAGGTTTATTCATAAGTATTTTATTCTTTTTAATGCTATTGTGAATGGATTTGTTTCATAAGTTCCTTTGTAGGTTGTTCCTCACTAGTGTATAGGAATGCAACTAATTTTTGTGTGTTGATTTTATATCTACCCTGTCACTTTGGTGAGCCCATTTGAGGCATCATTAGGGTTTTCTACATATAAGATCACATCGTTTGCAAACAGAGATAATTTTACTTCTTTCCTCCAATTTGGACACCTTTTATTTATTTTTCTTGCCTACTTGCTATACGCTAGGGCTTCCAGTACTATGCTGAATACAAGTGGCAAAAGTGGGTGTCCTTGTCTTGTTCGTGATCTTACAGAAAAAGCTTTCAGGCTTCATCATTGAGTATGATGTTCACTGTGGCCTTTATATATATGGCCTTTATTATATTGAGATAGTTTCCTTTTATTTCTAGTTTAAGTGTTTTTTATCATGAAAGGGTGTTGAATCTTATCAAATACTTTTTCTGCATCAGCTGAGATGATCCTGTGGTTTTTGTTCTTCCATTTTGTTAATGTGGTGTATCACATTGAGCAGTTTTCACATTTCGAACGATCCCTGCATCGCAGGAATAGATCCCACTTGGTCATAGTGTATAATTCTTTTAATGTGCTGTTCAATTCAATGTGCTAGTATTTTGTTGAGAATTTTTACATCAATATTCATCAGAGATATTGGTCTGTAGTTTTCTTTTCTTGTAGAGTCCTTGTGTGGCTTTGGTATCAGGGTAATGCTGGCCTCATAGAATGATTTTGCAAGTGTTTCCTCCTTTACAGTTTTTTGGAAGCCTTTGAGGAGGCTTAGTGTTAATTCCTCTTTAAATGTTTGGTAGACTCTATCAGTGAGGCCATCTGGGCTTTTGTTGTTGGGAGATTTTTTATGACAGATTCCATCTCCCGACTAGTTAGAGGTCTGCTCCGAGTTTTTCCTTGCTCACGCTTCCGTCTTGGTAGGTCGTGTGTTTCTGGGAATTGATCCTTTTCATCTAGGTTATCCGGCTTGTTGGTGTACAGACCAGAGAGATCCTTTTGCAGTACTCTTATCTCCAAGTCATGGCCTTTGTTCTTGAAATCCTTGGGCTGTTGGTCGTCCACTTTCTCATGCCCCATGCCCAGGCCGGTGACTGCTTCCCAGCCCCCCTCCCACCGTGCTCAACCCTCCCAGGAACCTGGCCGCCACCCAAACCGCTGCTCCCGCTGTGCTGCTGTCCTCTCAGCTGTGTCCGCCAGACCCTCCCCTCTCCTCCCTTCCTGTCGCGCGTCTCGCTCCCTGAAGACAACGGTCTGCCCTCTGGTGGCGATGGCAGCGGCATGTGTGTGGCTGCAAGGGGAAGGCAGCCCCATCTCTGTATTTTCCAAAAGAAAGAGAGAGGAAGAGGGGTGCAGGGGAGGTCCAGGCTTTTAAATTAGGCTGTGTGATCTTGAACAAGTCCTAATGTCTCTGGGCCTCAGTTTCGACATCTATTTTATGGGGTTGGTGTGAAATTGAAAGCATTCATTCAAAAAATAGTTAGCACTTCTTGTTGTGAGGTGAGAATGGTGAGAAAGGAGGAGCTTGGACTCCTCTCTTATGGCTTGGGAATGTGTTTTTGCACATGTGGCAGAGACTTGATAAGCGAGCTTCATCAAATAGGGGTTGGTTTCTTAGACATCACAAAAGCTGCAGAGCTGGCGCAGAGTTCCCAGGCGCCCTCAGATTCCAGATTCCTCCTGTCTTTCTGCTCAGTGTGTGGCATTCGCCTCCTGGTCGTAAGGTGGCTGCGGCACCTCCAGGGAGGAGGGGGGAGTATTCTGGGGAAAAAGAGATGAAGGTCATGAGTTCAGTTCTAGACACACGGAGTGGAGGCTTCAGAGGAGGGCCGGGCTGGGGAACGCTTCTGTTTGGCTGGCAACTGAGGCTGAGGTTGCAGGAGGAGAGGGTGAGGGAAGGGGAGGAGGAGAGGGCCCAGGAGCGGCCTCGGACCCCCGAGGGGGCTCCGAGCCCGACCTGGGGGCCCGTCACCCTGTGGCTGCCGACCTCACATTGCAGTTCCTGGGAGGCTGTGGATGTGCCCAGTTTGACCGACCTGGAGCAGGTCTAGCCATCTTCTGTCCGTCAGGAGCAGCCAGGGGCAGGAGGAGGATGGTGCCGCGGGCGGCAGAGGCCCAGCAGTATGGGTGCTGCGATGGGCTTCAGTCGAGTCACCCGTCCTCTGCGTGAGGGGCGGGGCAGGATGACAAGCTCCTTCCGTAGGCTGAGCCCTCCTTCCCCTCTGCTGGCTGTGGCAGGTGCTTTGGGGGAGACAGACAGTAGTCTTACGGCTCACAGGGGCCCACCATTGAGCCACAGCCTCCTGACTTCTTGGGCCCTCCTGCCACCCCAGAAACTACAGCTGTCTGCATGTCCCCAAGGTGAATGCCAAAAATTCCCGTGACAGGGCGTGGGACTTGCATTCAGGCCTGAGGGATAAAGCCTAGAATGGCAAGCCACTGGGAGAGATGATGGTGAACTTTAGTTCACACTGAGAGGTTACAGACGGTTATTTTAAAAATGAGCGTCTGAAGTGTTTAAATGTCCTGTTGCTCCCCAGTGGCTCCAGGATGAGGTTCAGCTCCTCACTCCCTTGTCCACACATCCATCCCAAACATTTCCACTTGGCTCAACCAGATCGCTTACAGCTTCCTGACTTGTGTCCGCTTCTCTCATGCCTCTGGGCCTTTGCACATGCTGATCCCGCTGCTTCAGCACCATTCCCTCTTTCCCACTCTGCCAACCACTCTCCTTTTCAGACCCCTCCAGGAACGATTTTTCCCCATGCAGCTGGCCACCCGGACTTCTGCAGGACCCTCTGTTTCTCTCCCTCCTGGCACCTCTGCACTGCATTGTAGGGTTGTGTTTCCTGGATTGGGAGGGACTGTGTCACTCTCCTCTTCTTCCCCGGCGCGGGGCACAGGGCCTGCAAGACCTAGTAGTTGGTGTGTGTTTGTTGATGACTTACTGGGTGAATGAGTGAGTGCAGACGTTTGACTGAGAGCAGGAAGAGAGGAGACTGGAAGGAGAGAGAGGGAGGTGAAGCAGAGCCTTTGCGGCGGAGGACGTGGACGCCCCCGGCCTGCCCAGCTCGTCACAGACCAGCCGGGGTGAGGAGTGTAGCCACGTCACCCATGGGGAGTGCTGCCCAGAGCCCGACCTGGGGGCCCGTCACCCTGTGGCTGCCGACCTCACATTGCAGTTCCTGGGAGGCTGCGGATGTGCCCAGGTTGACCGACCTGGAGCAGGTCTAGCCACCTTCTGTCCCCAGGGGCTCCCATGTGGTCCTACTTGTGCACCCAGGGCTGAGACGGCGCAGTGGGACTCCTGCCGGGTTCTGCCGTGCGCTCCCTGGGGAGACCTCGCCCTCCTCGTGTGCGATGGGGCCGTGCGGCACACGCAGTAAGTGCAACTGTGTCTGGCCGGGCCGCGCAGGTGGGTGAACGGGGCCAGGCGGCGCCGTCCCAGCACAAAGGCCCAGGCCGCCTGGATCTGTTGTGCATTTTGGCCTTCTGCAATTTTCGTTTAGGAAAAGGGGTCTGTTGTTTTGAAAACCTGGTTTAAAAGCCCCTGAGCCAGAAGACTTCTGAGTCTTCTGAAGTCTTCTGAGGACCCGGACTCCTGGGAAAGTCTTCAGGCCTGTTCCGCTGACAGGTTGAGAAAGCTGAGCCAGAAGACCCATCGTGGAGCTTAGAATCGACGTGGTGGCCGCGGAGGGAGATTCCCTCAAAAGCATGAAAACAGAAGAAACAGCAAAGGCGTAGAGCCCTCGGTCAGGCTCCGCCCCGCGGACGCCCATCAGGACCGGGTTGCGGGGGCGGGCCGGGGCTGAGGCCGCCTGGGGGGGTCCGGCCCCATGACCTCCTCTCAGGGGCACGACTCCTGAAGTCCTGGGCGCCAGGGCCCACAGGCCCTCCGTCCCCAGCAAGGCTCTGTCTGGCGCCTGAGGCGGGGAGGGGCCGGCGGACGCTCTGTGGGGGGTGTAGGTTAATGGTTAAGCTGCCCGGCCTTCCCTGCGGAGGTTAATGTCTGAGCGCCAGAAGAGTGCCAGGAGATGCCGCTCACCAGGCTGGCGCCAAGCCCGGCGCACTCACCACGCATAAAAAATCACCTCTTCAGCTGTTCCGGGTTAGGTGGCCACGGCCTTCGGAACGTTCTGTGGGAACATTTCAGGGTCACCCTAAGAGCTGCGTGGCGTGCTCTACCCGGCTATTTATTGCTCTGTTTTCAGAAGCTGATACCCCCTCAGAGCTGGCTGGGTGAAGGGCTTTGCCTCTCCCTAAGGAAGAATGTTCCCCGAGAGACAGTGCAGTGGCAGGAAAGATGTGGGCTTAGCGGTTTGGACAGACCTGGGCAGGTGTGCTGCTCTGTCACTTAGGGCCGTGTGACCTTGGGCAAGACCCCGATCCTCTCTGGACCTTTGTGTCCTCGCCTTCAAAATGGGGACGCAGCATCCCCTTTTCCTCTTGCCTCTGCCAGCTGGTTACCCACTCCCAAAGAACATGGGCTGGCTTCTAGCGGGTGGCGGGGGGGCAGTGCTTTTTTAGTGAAGTGAAATTCACAACATTAACCATCCTAAAGCAAACAACTCAGTGGCGTTTGGTGCATTCACAGTGCAACCGCCACCACCTCTACATAGCTCCAAAGCATTCTCATGGCCCCAAAATAAAATCTGTACCCGCTGAGTAGTCACTCCTCATCTTGCCCCCCCTCCGCCCGGGGCGACCATGCACCCACTCCCTGTCTCTATGCTTTCGCTGACTCTGGACATTTCACAACGAATGGAGCCACAGTCCGTGACCTTTGTGTCACCGCCTTCCACTAATGTTTCCAAGGGTCATCCACGTGGTGGCACTGCTATCATTGTGTCTTACGTGCTGGCCTTTAATGCAGTTTCCCTAACAAACATTCCAGTCCTTGTCTGGCTTCTCCTGGCTCCTGAGGGCCACTGGCAGCCAGGCAACCTGGGACCTCCCTCCCCTGCCCAGAGCCTAGCTCTCTTCACCCTTTCCTTGGCACTACTGATCTGGGCTCGTTTTTCAGAAACAAGTAACTTATGTTCATGTAGCATTTTCGACATATTTTTTCAGTTCTTAAAACAACCTGTGCAGTAAGTACCATTGTCATCCCCACTTCACAGATGAGGAAATTGAGGCTCTTAGAGGCACAGGATCACCCAGAGCTGAAACAGGACTCTCAGCCCATATCTTTTGACTGCAAATCCTGAGGATTGTCTATTTTACAATCCAGACTGAGCTGAGAGGGACTGATATTCTCACCCTCCCAAGAAAAGATTGGCATTTGAAAAAAAAAAAAAAAGGAAGAAAGAGACTGTTGATACCAATTACTGTCTATTTAGTGTGAGAGGCGGCGTGAAAGGCAGCGTTTCAGCCAGGGAGGACTAGGAGGGCTCTTTGGGCCGGGTGCAGTTTGTACTTTCGGGGGAGGGGAGGCTCAGCGTCCGGTGCTCAGAAGCCACCTAGAGCGAGACTCCCGGGGGGGAAAGAGCCAGCCTGCCCCAGGGAAGCGGTGCTCAGCCTCACATTCACAGAGTCCTTCGTCTCGTCCCAGGCAGCCTCCTAATTGCATGACCCTCTCTGCTTGAATACTCTAGGGGGTGGGCACCCCACTACTCCCCAAGATAGTTCTGTGGAACGGTTTGTGCTTCTTGGTTTAAAGAGGAACGCCCCCAGACTCGTTGCTGTCCCTCCTGTGCCATGCTTTTAAACGCCGTCACCACCCTGGGCCTTCAGTTCCTCTAACCCACGCTGACCACCTCTGTGTGTGGTCCAGCCATCACAAGCAGGGCAACGCCTACATACCGTAAATACTGCAAAGCCAAGGAGACCGCCCCAGGTTGCCCCTGGGGGTGGGCTCAGAAGGCAGAGGGGGCATGATGCAGCCAGGAAACAGGCTGTCGGTCCTGCCCATCTGGACGTGTTCCTGTAGCCGTTTCTCCTCTGGGCTTTCCTGCCATCTGGGGCGAGTGGGCAGCAGGGCACTCATGCCTCTTTCTGGAACCTTCTGTGTTCCTGCTCATCACATCACCCCTTGTCTCCCTAGTCTGGGGGAAGTCTTGCTCTTTTTCTGTTTTCTCCCAAGTGTTTTGATTACACCAGAATTCCTCTTTATCCCCTTGCCCCAGGGACCTTTGGAAACCCAAGTCAGGGAGATCGTAAGATTTCCTGCCCTCCTCGGAGACTGTGAACTAGTAATCTGAGGAGGAAGGACGGAAAAAAGGAAAAAAATAACCAGGAGGAAAAAAAGATGCACTGCAAACACAAATCATTAATTCCCACCAAAATCCTGGGGGACGTTACTATGCCCATTTTATAGATGAGGAAAGTGAGGCTCGTAGAGGTAAGTGGCGTGTCCAAAGCTCAGTCCGTCTCCACCACACTTCACTTCAACCGAGGATGCCGTGCTGTGCCGTGGGCACCAGGCAGGCACCCCCTGGCCCCTCCAGATGACGTCTGTGGTCCCATGGTGTCTTTTCTTGTTTCCCTACTTACACTTGCACACCCTTCCATCCCTTCCCCTCCAGCCAGGCAGTCAGTGTCAGCAGGTGACTTCAGAGATGTTGGAGGGTTGGGGGGATGCCTTGGGGCCTGCTTGCCCTGCAGCAGCCAGTTTACGTTCATTCCAGCCCTGCCCTCCCAGAGGCGCTGAGCCCTCGCTAGTGGCTCTGTTTACAAAGCTCCCCTATCCTTTACCTCATGGGTTCCCCTCAACCCTGGCTCAGGCACTGAGCTTTGCTGCTCTGGGTCTAAAACTCCCAGCCCCCCACAGTGACCCGAGTTGTGTGCTTCGTCCCTTCTGAGCCAGAGCCCCAGGGGAGGCCAGACCAGGACGCCCCCCTCCCTTTCCTGCTCCACTTGTGCAGCCTTCCCCGCACTCAGAGCAGGAGCCTGTGGGGAGTGGGGTCTGAGGCCCTCCACTCACACCCTGGAGCAGCAGAAAAGGGGCCCCTGCAAGCAGCCAGGGGGCCGCACAGACCCCCTGCTCCCCCGGCCGTAGTCCCTCCAGCCGCTTGCACCATGTACCTTATGTACTGTGGTTCCCTTAATATTTTTTCCTTTAAATCAATTGGCTGACTTTTTTTCAGCACACTGTACGTTAGCTCTTAGGCGTATTCATCATACCTGACTGCAGCTCTGGAATCTTCGACCAACCTCTCCGCCTTTCCCTGCAACCCCAGCCCCTGGTAACCACCATTCTATTCTCTGCTTCTGTGAGTTTGACTTTTTTGGATTCCACATACCAGGGAGATGATAACAGTATTTGTGTTTCTGTGTCTGGCTTACTTCACTGAGCATAATGTCCTCTAAGTTCGTCCGTGTTGTCACACATGGCAGGATTTCCTTTTTTTTGTTTGTTTTTGGCTGTGCGGCGTGGCACGCAGGATCTTAGTTCCCTGACCAGGGATCGAACCTATGCCCCCTGCAGTGCAGAGTCCTAGCCACTGGGCCGCCAGGGAATCCCAGTAGGCTGAATAATATTCCACTGAATAATATTTCACTGTACTTTTCCTTACCCATTCACCCTTTGATGGACACTTAGGCTGTCTCCATACTTTGGCTGTGGCAGATAACGCTGCAGTGCGTGTGGGGTGCAGATCGCTCCTGAGATAGTGACTTCATTTCCTTTGGGTGTGTGTCCAGGGCTGGGATTGCTGGGTCATATGGCGGCTCTAGTTTCATTTTTTGAGGAAGCTCCATGCCGTTTTCCACAGTGGCTGCACCAACTTATATTCCCACCAACAGTGCATGAGGGTTCCCTATTTTTTCAACTGACTTTTTTTTTTAACTTAGCCTCATCCTAAACAGTAGTAACCCTCAAAGTCACAGCTGTGATGTGCTTCTTCTATAACCTTTTAATGCGTATTAAATTCTCTTTTTAAAAATGTACAACTGTTACAATTAAAAGTGTTCCACCATGTACCAGCCTAAGGGGCACACCGCCACCATGTGCTCCTCACACGCTGGTCCCCTGGGTCTGTGCCCAGACGGCGAGGCCAGGGCTGGGAGAGTGTGGCCATGGCACAGGGCTCGGGACGTGAGAGAGGCCGTGTGGGGTCAGCATCCAGGCCTCCTACTGCCAGTGGTCAGCCCGGCGGTGGGATCTCAGCTCTGCCAGTCCTGCTGTCACCCTGCATGCCACTTCGCCTCTTGGGGCCTGGGTTCCTCGTGTCTGCCGTGGGACAGCAACCCTGCTCGACCCCCGCGGCGCACGGCGCCTGCTGTGTGTCCAGCACAGGGCTGGACGGCCCCTTCCGAGCCTCTTCTCCCTACTTGGCTGATAGGAAGGGCATGGGTGTGAACCAGCTGTAGGGGGGCCCCGCTTCCCTCCCAGCCCCCACCAGCCGCTCCCGCCCGGCCTTCTGCCAGCACAGGCCAGTGTCCCTGTGGGCCCGGCCTGACATGCCCCAGCTCAGGAAGCCCGCCAGACACCCTGGCCCCCTTCCCATCTGTCTGGCCAGCCGGACATGGGTCGTCCGGCCTCGTGGACTGGGGCCATGGGCCAGTGCCCTGGCTGACCTGGCCAGCCTCAGCCCTGAAGCCACTTCTCCCAAAGTGAGGGAAGAGGCTCCCGTGTGTTTCCACAGTGGGGAAATGCCCCGTCTGCTCCCAGGAGGTGTGCCTGAGCCGGTGGGGCTTCTTCAGAAGCAACGAGGCCGTGGGGTCCCCTCACCCTCCAGCCTCCAGGTGCGGGAGAACTCAGAGTAGAGGCAAACCGTGCTCGTCTGCGCAGGGCCCTCAGGACCGTGTCACTGTCCCAAGGGCGTCCGGGGGCCTGGTGAGCCACGTCCATGGTGGGAATCTGGAGGACCGGCGCCCAGAAGTGGCAGAACCCTGCCTGGCTGCCCAGGGGAGTTTCAGGAAGAGAGAAGGTCCAGCCCGCCCTCGTTCAGGGCGCACTGTGAGAGCTAGGGTGAAGCCTCGGGAATATCCAAGGGGGTCTCAAGTCCCACGTTGCTCGAAGGATGCAGACAGCTGGTCCTTGGACACCTGGATGCCTTCACTGTCCTTGTGGGAGCCCCATCCAGGCCCCGCCCTGTGTGCCCATGGCGGCTCTCCTCCATCGCCCTCCCCTCCCCGTGCCCGGGGCCACAGCCTCCCTGTCCCTCCCGGGGCTCTCCACCTCCAGAGCCCCCAGTCACGCTCCTCCAGGGAGCTGGGGCGGATGCCCTGGAGACAGGCGGGTGGGCGGAGCCTGCCAGCCCCTCCATTCCTGGCTGTGTGAGTCCAGGAACCTGCCTCTCCCTGCTCTGCCGCTTCGTTTGTAAACCGAGGACAGAGCCGGGCGCCTGGCAGCACTGCTGCGCACTCAGTGAAGCACGGGGTGGCTCCTGCCGGGACCGGAGCTGGAGGCGGAGCTGGTGGCGGAGCTGGAGGCGGAGCTGGTGGCTCCTGCCGGGACCGGAGCTGGAGGCGGAGCTGGAGGCGGAGCTGGTGGCTCCTGCCGGGACCGGAGCTGGAGGCGGAGCTGGCGGCGGAGCTGGAGGCGGAGCTGGTGGCTCCTGCCGGGACCGGAGCTGGAGGCGGAGCTGGTGGCGGAGCTGGAGGCGGAGCTGGTGGCTCCTGCCGGGACCCGAGCTGGAGGCGGAGCTGGTGGCGGAGCTGGAGGCGGAGCTGGAGGCGGAGCTGGTGGCTCCTGCCGGGACCGGAGCTGGAGGCGGAGCTGGTGGCGGAGCTGGAGGCGGAGCTGGTGGCGGAGGACCTTAGCGTGGGGTTCGGAAGTCAAGTGGGCGTCACGGCGAAAGCCCATTTGCGAGGGATGGGTGATGGGGAAGGGAAGGGGCCGGAGGCTGGGGCGTTCATCCATTCCTTAGACGCTTGTGGACGCCTGTGCCTTGCCCAGCCCTTGCGGGCACAGGCGTCCAGCAGTCAGCAATCAGACAGGTTCCTGCTCTCCCGACTGTCTGCCCGGGGTGGGGGGAGCCATCTGCACCCAGGCACCAGGAGGAGCGGCCCCCCACTGCGACCTCCCTGGCCTCTCGCCACCATCTTGGATGTGCTCCTGGGAGCCCAAGGCTGGTCTGAGCCCGGAAGCAGGGGCCTTCGCTGTGCGGAGGTGCAGTGCGAAGATTCTCAAGGCAGAGCCTAATGACACATACAGCAGCGCCTGTAGGGAGGTCTTCACATGCGGATTCCTGGGGCTCAGGATGATTGAATTAGAACCTCCCAGGTGATTCTGATGTCCACTGCAGGATCAGAGCCTCTGAAGTGGGACAGGTCACCAGGGGGCTTTACATGGCGTGGACGAGGGTGTCGAGGGGGATATTGATGCTTTGAGCCTGGTTGTTACCCATGCCTGGAAAGAGACCCCTGCGCTTCACAAAAGCTGGGCATCCGCCATCTGGGAACCCAAGGGCCCCTTCAAACCACGCGCATCCGCCAGTCCCTGGAGCTGAAAACTGCCCGGCAATTCAGAGGACCCAGCCTGGCCTGCCCTCCCCCTGCCAGGATGAAACCAGAAAGGGCTTGGGGAGGACGGCAGGAGGGAGCTGTAGTTCCCCTGCACCCACGGAGGGCCGGCTTTCCGTGTGAGGTTGATCTCCTCCTCCCCCGGACAACCTCGGGAGGAAGGCATCTGTTTCCCCCAAAAGAGCTGAGGAACCGGGCTCGGGCAGCGAGTGTGTGGTGAGGCAGATTGGAGCCCAGGTCTGTGGGCCTCAAGGGTCTGGGTTCTCTCTGAAGGTTGGGGCTCCGGGTTAGTGTGGTCTGCTCTGTGTTCCCCAAACCAGATGTGGGGTGACTGCTGACCTCATGGGTGTCAGTCACCTCGGCTCAATTTCCGGTCTGCTCCAGACCTCCCCGGGTGATGCCCTCCCAGGTGGCATGGGCCCCCAGAAGCCTGTCACAGGAGCAATTTCCCTGGCTTTCTTCCCCCGGGATCAACTTTGGGAGAATTGGTGGGTGGGTATGTTAAATGATCATTTTTAACAGAGTATAATTATAACTCACGGGCAAATACAAAATGAATACCTGCCAAAC
This sequence comes from Balaenoptera ricei, assembly GCF_028023285.1. Lineage (NCBI taxonomy): Eukaryota > Metazoa > Chordata > Mammalia > Artiodactyla > Balaenopteridae > Balaenoptera > Balaenoptera ricei. Next base: position 1,462,354 of record NW_026777444.1, read on the forward strand.
ATTGTACCTAAGTAATGAGAGAACCAGTAAGATATTACCACTGGTTCACAGGAGAACTCAAAGTACTGTAAGTATAAGGCAGAATGGTAAAATGAATTTACAAATAGATGCAAAACTGGCTGAAAACAATTATGTATAAATTGTAGATAACCGATAGTCATGCAAATGCAAAGGAAGAGATAGAAATGTGGATTCAAATGCCTTTAGACAGGACATCAGTTGTCTACAATTTATAGAGTTGCAAAATAGCTCAAAGACGTAAAAGGCCAGAGATCCACAGAATCAGCTAACCCAGAAGGCTGTGATTAGACAACGCCTAGTTTTGCTTTGAAGACACCTGATAATCTTTTCATTTCCAAGCCTTTCAGTTACCAGAAGTGGGCCACAGATCTGGCTCTGAGCTTCCTAGCAACCAAACAAAGCAAAAAGGAAACAGCCTCAAATTCAGTGTTTATAAGGACAGATGTATACTAGTTGTTCACCGTAAGTTCAGCTTCGCGTTGCCTTGAGACCATGTTCTCCTTCGGGGGTGGGGGGGTAGGGGGCCTCATCAAGGGAACCCAGTGAGGTGAAAGCAGCATCCTCGATGACGTTCCTACCACAAATGCAGTGCTGCTTCCATAGCCAAGGCAGCGGTTCTCAAAGTGTGGTCCCAGACCAGTAACACCAGCCTCCCCTGGGAACTTGTTAAAAATGCAAATTCTCAGGCTCCACCGAGACTTTGGGGGTGGGGTCCCAGCCATCTGTGTTTTAACAAGCACTCTGGATAATTCTGATACAAGCTGAAGTCTGAGAGTCATGGGACAAAGTTCTCAGCCCTGCCATCACGGTAGAATGACCCAGAAAGCTTTAACACCGCATCATGCCTGAGCGCCACGCAGGACCGATGAAATCAGGGTCCCTGGAGGTAGGGCCCGGTTAGGTATGTTTTTAAAGCTCTCCGGTGGTTGTACTGTGCAGCCAGGAGGCAGGCTCACTGCCATGGAGTCAGCGGGTGCGAGCAGAGGCCAGGAGATGCCCCATCTTCTGCTCTGGAGGAGCCCAGCCCTGCCCTTGCGAGGCTTCTGTGAGACAGCGTGTCCCTGTGTGTCTTCAGCACCGAGCCCTCACCGTGTAGATGCCGAGGCCACCGCCCCAAAGGTGACAGGGCCCGTTAGACGCCGTGGTTCCTGGTCACGGGAGTGCACCTAGGGGGGACACCCAGGCGCGGGTGCCGGTGCTGGTGCCACGGTGCTGGGGAGGCCCTGCGTCCACGCTGCGACCCGTCTGACGCCGCTTCTCTCCTCGGCAGGCTGCCAGGGGCTGTGGGACAACACGAGCTGCTGGCCCTCCTCTGCGCCGGGACAGACGGTGGAAGTGGCCTGCCCGCGGTTCCTCTGGATGCTCGTGGGCAGAAACGGTAACCGCCCAGCCCAGGGGCCCAGCTGGGAGGCGGTGGGGCGGCCCCCGGGGTGGGCCTGGGCCTGGAGGCGTGAGGCCGAGGAGACTTCTCTGGGGACAAGGAGTGAGTGGAAGGGTGGGGGTGGTCGTCGTTGGGGATTGGAAGCCTTGACTGGGGAGGTGCGGTGTGGCCTCAGTTGTCAGGGCGCCAAGCAAGGGGGCTGGGGGCCGCAGACTGGGGAAGTGGTGAAGGAGGCCAGGCTTGCTTCTCTCTGCCCGGTGCCCTCATCAAGGGGCTCCCCTCCTCCCTTCCACGTTTCTGCCCCCTTAGCACCCGGGGCCCTTGCTCCAGCCCTCGTGTCTGGGTCACACCGGGCCCAGGCTGGCCTTCCAGGACACTTACTTCCTCTGTGCCCTCTCGGCCAGGCCCTGCTGGTGAACTCTGCCCTCCCTGGAAGCTTCTGGCAAAGCTGCAGTTTATACGGGTTCCCTTCATTTCAGGCAAGGAAGTGAGGAGGTCGTCTCAGACAGGGGACACGCAGGGACTAAGGCTGGCTAAAGCCCTGTCACGTGCCAGGCATCTTTAGAGATGTGAGCTTGCTCAGTCATCACAAAACCCCTGCAAAGCACAGACCTTTTCCCTGCGCTTGACCCAGTTAAGGAGTAAAAATAACAGCGTCTACGAGGGGTTTAGCCGTTGCCCTCAGGTTCACAGCTGGGAGGTGGGGAGGCGGGGACTGCAGTTTCTCCTCTCTGCCACACGGTGTCGCTGTGGGGCTGCAGGACCCGCCACCTGCCCGTCGGCACGGAGGCGCTGCCCCTTGGGTGCGATGCCCGGCGTCCGGGGCTGGTTGGGGGACGGGGCTGAGGGTGGGTGGATCATCTCAGCCTGGGTCCCACTGTGCTCACACCCAGCAGCAGGTCCTGGGCATCGGCCAGCCCAGGAGCGTAGGTCGGGACAGTCCAGCCTCAGGTAGCGAGAACCATCCTCCCACCACCCCTTCCCTCCCCATGGAGCCCCCTCGGGTCCGGGGTCTGGAGGAAGGCTCCTCGGTGGTGTCCCGAGGGTTCCAGGGCTCCCCAGCCAGGGCAGGGAAGGAGCACCCAGTGAGGACAAGCTGGTGCTCCAGACCCTTCCTTTTGAAAGAAGAAAGAAACAGAATAAATTAATTCTTTCTCAGGGCACCTGCTACATGGGCCCAGACGGAATGAGTGTCTGTGTGACTGGGGAAACTGCAGGCTGGATTCTGCCTCCAGATATCTGTCTGTCTGTGCCAGGGCCTAGAATGTTCCATCTAGGATGCATTCCTTTGATGCTTAAAAGGGCACTGGTGTTCCAGAGTTTCTTATTAAAAAGCACACTTCCCGAGTGGGGTCAGGCCTTGGCTTTTTTTCCCTTCTGTCTTGGTGGGGATGGGAGCCTTATAGCAGCAGAGATTCCTAACCTGACTAGGGTCCTGGGGGTTTTTGAGAATCAGATAAAAGCTTTGGCCTGGCTCTTCCCCAGACTGCACACACGTGTGAACAGAAATGCTGACTGTAGTTTCAGGGGCCCTTGAGGTGTTCACTGACCTGAACTTGGGGCAGAATCCCCTACCTATTAGGAATTAAACCCAGGGGAAGTGGGTGGGAGGAAGGGGCTCCAGAGGGAGCCCACCCCTTGTCTCCTCTGCAGTTCTACTAAGAGCCCTGTCAGCAGAGGGCACTGCCTTGTTTACTGCTCTGGGCACCTGGCCTGGGTCACACGCAGCATCATCTTGGGAATCCTGTGGGGTCTGTGAAGAGAGGCCCCCAGACAGGCAGCCCAGCCTCCAGGGACACGCTGTCTGATAACCGCTTCTGGATTCCAGGCAGTGTGTGTGCTTTTAATTCAGCCTTCTCATCCAACCAGTGTACCTTTGACCACCATTCTCTCCTCTCTGACAGCCTAGCTTGCTTGATTAATGACAGAAACCTTCCATCCATCTCCTGAATTCCAAGACTCCAAGCCCCACCGTCCTGGTCCATTTTAGAGAGGCCAAAAGCAGCAGGGAAGTAGCCCTGTGGCTCCCACTGTGTCTGGCACCAGCCTGAGTGACGTGCGTGTGCTGTCGCGTTTCCTGCCGCGTCCTGCAGTGTGGGTGATTATTCCCACTTGGCACAGAGCAGTGATGCACCTGAGGGTCCACAGCAACAAAGAGCCAGCGCTGGGTTTCGAACTCAGATCTGGCTGGTTCTACACCAGTGCTCCAGGTCTCATGAGCCATCCTAGACCTGGCACGCCTGGAGCCCAAAGGCCACGGTCTCCGGCTAGAGCTGCCCCTGGGACCTCAGGGAGAGGGCCAGGCAGGAGGGCCGTACAGTGATGGGCCACATCCTGGCTGCGCACTGTTGCCCAGTTCTGGGCCTTGGTTTTCTCGTCTGTGAGATAGGTCAGCAGCACCTCCCTCAGTGGGGCGCTGTGACGATGAGATCAGAATCAGTACGTTAGCCTAGTGGCTGGTCCTAGAGATGCCCGCCATGTTTCTCCAGCTCAGTGGAACCCTGAGAGCCAGTGGCCCAGACCCTGGGGCCTGTCAGAGAGGAACACACCAGGCCCAGCTGGGGTGGCTGGGGGCCCTGGACAGGATACTGGTTAGAGCGAAAGGAGCAGCAGGGCTCCTGTGTACAGGGTCAGCTCCCTGCACCCCCGCAGCCTCCACAGCAGCCAGACCCGGGGACCGGAACTCGGCCCTCCTCGGCAGCCCGGAGAGGAGGATGCAGCTGGGCCGGTCGGTGCAAGCAGGGCGGCTCCCCCAGCTTTCCCAGACTTCCTTCTTGGCTGGCAGCTCCTCTACCCCAGTCTTCGGGCTCCTGTTCTAAGAGCTCCTCGTGGGCGGGACTCTTCCCTCTCCTCTTGTAGAAATGCGTGGAGCAGGCTTTTCACCGCCCCCCATCTGCTTTTCTAGCCAGCCAGCCAGCCTGCAAATGTTTGATGAGCAAGCGCTCTGGGCGGGCCCTGGGGAGCCTTCGGGAACTGTCGTCTGCCAGGGGGGCAGGGGGGCCGTTGTCACCTCCGTGTGGGGCGCAGGCTGCAGCCGTGTGCTGGAGGGCTGGGGCGGTGAGCCCCGGGACAGGGAGGGAGGGCTGCGGCTACCTTGCGATTTGTAACGCGGAGAAACGCAGAGGTGTGGCCTGGTGTCTGGTTACAGGGCTGATCATTCCCTCCTCAGGGGCGGCTGCCCGGAGGGCTGGCGCTGCTGCTTTGCAGACGCTGCGGAGCGGGGTGCGAGGTTGGGTGTGAAATAGAGCCTCTTAGGGCAGGGGTAGGACCCGGGGCCTGAGGAGGGTTCACTGTGGGCGGGGCTGGGTCCTCAGCAGCCAGGCAGATTCTCCGGGGGACCCACCCATTAGATGGCTGCAGGGCCTGGGAGCAGGAAGACCAGGAGTAAGAAAGGGCATTAGAACAAAGCCTGCGGCTAAGAGTATAGGCCTGAGCCCCGGGGTTCAAATCCCAGGTCCCCCATTTACTGTGGTGTGACCTTGAGCAAGTTATTTAACCACGGTGTGCCTCAGTTTCCCCAGCTGTAAAATGGGTGTAGTGTTTCCATGTTACAGTACATTTTACTGTAAAAGTAACAGTGCTGGCCTCCTAGTCTTGTTAGGATGACACACATCACACGCTTAGAACAGCGCCCAGCACGTAGCAGTGACCGTGTATTGTTACACTAGAGCACGAAATTTTATAGCTGAGTAAGTACACAGCCGTTAGTGTGAGGTCAACAGTGTTTGATCCAAGGCGTGTAACCTGCCTTTCTTAAGCACTGCATCCAGCCTCTCTCCTCATAGGAGACACTGCAGTGCCTCCCAGCTTGAAGGTTCTCCGGGGGCCCCCAGGGAATCGAGTAGTGACGCTGGAAGTTCTGCTGGGCCTGCGCCTGGGGCATGTGTCAGTCGTCTCCCTCACTGTGGAGCTCGGTGCCTGGCACAGTGGGCGTGGGGCGGGGGCCAGAGGGGTATCGGGGCAGGGCCGGCCAGCTTTGCAGGTCGACGTATCCGGGAGCCGCGGGTCTGTCCCACGCTCGCGCATCCGCTCTAGGCCATCTACCTGCGCACCTTTCCCACTACTTTTCCTGACTGACTCTTACTAAGGTTTCCAGGGCCAGCTGGGCCAATTGCAGCTGCCTGTGTGGTTCAGAGAAAGGGACAGGGTGACGGAAGGAAGCTCCAGCTGCCCCTGAGGCGCGGCGAGGGCCCCTGGAGAGCCGGCCTTGGGTCCGGTCCCCACTGCTCACCGCAGGCTGCTTGGCCCCCACAGGTTCCATATTTCGGAACTGCACGCCGGGTGGCTGGTCAGAGACCTTCCCCAGGCCCGACCTGGCCTGTGGGGTCCACGTGAACGACTCCTCCAACGAGAAGAGGGTAAGCCTGCCAACACCTCCCTGCGGGGCAGAGGTGGCTGGGGGAGGAGAGAGTGAGGCTGGCTCAGGGCGAGGTTGGGGACCCCGGGCTGCCCCTCTCAGCCCCACACCCTCCTCGCTCCCCTGGGCTGGATGGGCCCGCTTCCCCTCCCTGGTCCACCAGCCCAGAGGTGGTGGTCCTGAGGAGCATGGCACAGTGAGAACCGCCACGTGCCATCGGGACGCTGGGGTCGGGCAGGCGTGAAACCCGAAGAGCAGAGACTGGGGCTAAATGCTTGGGGTCCGGTGGTGAGTCTGAACCTGCCTGTGACCTTGGGGGTTGGGCAGGATGTAACTTCTCTGTGCCTCAGTTTCTTCATCAGGGAAATGGGGTTAGTAATAGTCCTGACCTCACAGGCTCATGAACCTGTGGAAGTGCAGGCAAGGGTGCCTGGCCGCAGTGCCTGCTCACAAATGTCCCTTCTCAGAGGAGCCTTGGGCTCCAGAGGCAGGAGAGCCCGGCGGTGGGCAGGCCTGGTTTGAGACAGGACGCTGGTGTGGTGGGCTCCCTGAAGGGGCCGTCTGGTTCAGAGCCCTTCCCGAAGGAGATGGAGTGGGGCCTGACGTGGAGGATGGAGTTTCTTCTCTCCCAGGTCTTATCATCCAGTTAGGGAAGACACATGAGGTCTTCAGATCCGATGGGAGTAATTTAGTAAGGATACCTGTGGTCTTGGAGGGCCAGTGGATGGGCTCTGACCTCTGTAGATTACCATTTCTGTCACTGACCTATATGAAGACAGGAGGCTTATGTGTATCACGTTTGTAAAGTCCATAAGATTAAGAGGGATCATTTGTATAGTGGGTGGCAGGACGGAGGTTCGAAAGTGACAGAAATTTCCAACTGGCTTCGTAAGCTAACGTGGCTCACGTAGCTAGGGATGCGGAGAACGGGCCTCAGGACCCTTTCGTGAGCAGTACCCCAAAGCCACCCAGGACCAGCTTCTTTCTGTCTCTCCTCCGGCTAGCCTGGTGGGTGATCCCAAGGCTGGCTCGCTTCCTGTTGTCAGGTGCCTGCCGTGGGTGACTGTAGCGCAGACTCCCCAGGCCTGCCCGTCCAGCAGGAGGGGCGGCCTTACTTTTCTTGCTAACAGCAAGAAAGTTTCTTACGCAAGCCGCCAGCAAGCCTGTCCCCACGTCTCACTGGCCCAACGTGACTTGAGCCTGTCCACCTCCAGACCATCCCTGGCAGAGGGTTGGGACACGTGCTTGGCTTGGACCAGCAGTTCTCAAACTTTCTGGCCTCGGGATCCTTTTACACCCTTGGGAGTTACTGAGGGCCCTAAAGAGCTTTTGGTTTTGTGAGTTATGTCTGTGAAAACCACATATAAGGACTGTTGGCTTAGACTAACCAGCTGGGCAAGCACGGAGCCCAGGGCCTTAACCGTGTTATTCACGGCCGGGTTGGAACTGTAAAATGCCAGAGGAAGGAGCAGAGATTTAACAAAGATAAATGCGGGCTTCCCTGGTGGCGCAGTGGTTAAGAATCCACCTGCCAATGCAGGGGACACGGGTTCGAGCCCTGCTCTGGGAAGATCCCACGTGCCGCGGAGCAGCGAAGCCCTTCGCCACAACTACTGAGCCTGCGCTCTAGAGGCCGCGAGCCACAACTGTGGAGCCCGCATTCCACAACTACTGAAGCCCGTGCACCTAGAGCCCGTGCTCCGCAACAAGAGAAGCCACCGCAGTGAGAAGCCCACGCACCGCAACCAAGAGTAGCCCCCGCTCACCACAACCAGAGAAAACCAGCGTGCAGCAACGAAGACCCAACACGGCCAAAAATAAATTAATTAAATAAATTAAAACAAAGATAAATGCAAAGTTCTGGACTTAGAAAATCAGTTGTCTAAAATAGTAAAAAGAAGCCCTACCGTGGCGTCAGCTCACATAAAAAAATAAAATCGAATCCCTAAGACTGGTGGAAGGGTTTCCAGACCATGAGATTCACTGTGATTCACGGGTCCTTAAATGCCAGTCCACAGACAAGCGCAGACTTTGTCTTTTTTTTTTTAATTTTTATTTTATTTTTGGCTGTGTTGGGTCTTTGTTGCTGCACGTGGGCTTTCTCTAGTTGCAGCGAGCGGGAGCTACTCTTCATTACAGTGAGCGGTCTTCTCATTGCGGTGGCTTCTCTTGTTGCAGAGCACGGGCCCTAGGCGCTCTGGCTTCAGTAGTTGTGGCATGCGGGCTTAGCTGCTCCACGGCATGTGGGATCTTCCCGGACCAGGGCTCGAACCCATGTCCCCTGCATTGGCAGGCGGGTTCTTAACCACTGCGCCACCAGGGAAATCCAAGGCTTGTGGGATCTTAGATCCCTGACCAGGGATTGAACCCAGGCCCTTGGCAGTGAAAGCGTGGAGTCCTAACCACTGGACTGCCAGGGAATTCCCACAAACTTTTTCTTTTATTCTGAGAATTGAATCATCCTTTCTTAGTGTTGAAATGTCTTTTTCTCTTTTAATCAAATGATGGTGAAAGTATGTATTTGTTGGTTGTCTTTTTGCAACTTCCTGACTTGGCCCACACCAATTGCCAACAGTGGACAGATTAGCAGAAAGACCAGGCAAAGCTGCCACTTGGGTAAAAAAAATGGAGTTTGCTTACCGAGAGCAGAGGTTAGCAAACTAGGGCCCTTGGGCCAAATCCAGCCCACCATTTGCTTTCGCAAGTAAAGATTTATTGACACAGAGCCACACCCATTGGCACTGTAAGGGCAGAGTTGAATAGTTGCAAAAGAGACCGAATAGTACCCAGAGCCTAAAATGTTTCCTGTCTGTCCCTTTATGGAAAACGTCTGCTGTCTCCTGATGCAGAGGATAGAGAAGGAGGGGGCCCAGTCGAGACACACAGCAGAGAGATGGGCAGCTTGATCCAGGACAGGCAGCAGCCCTCTGGGGGGCAGGGGGTACACAGCTGCAGAGGTTGAGGCCTGGGGCAGAGGTCACATCTGGCTTCCTGGGAACAGGGCTCTTTTGGGGTCAGATCTTACAGACAAAGGCAGAGCTGGCCAGGGCGTCCTGAGGGTGACCCGGCAGACAATAACCCAGCCACAGGACAGCACGGGATGCTCAGTGCGGACCCTGCACGCTTGTCACCCCACGCCTCCTCACGCTGCCACAGGCTGACCCGATGTGCTCCTGACCCGGGGCTGCAGACCCAGGCGTCCCCGGGGTGAGGCCGACGCCCTCAGCTGTGGGGCACGTCCCACACGTGACGAGATCCTAGGCTGACACGTTGGTCCTCCGACTTTTTGACATTTCGCTGCTCTTTGACGTCCCCAAGTCTAGGAACCATTCATCCAATGCAACCTCTGCCGCTGTGGCTCCCCGCTTGTTGCTGAGAGGCGGCTTCTGGCTTCTGGAGTCGCAGTCGCCTCAGTGCCGAAGCGCAGGGTCACATGGCAGCCAGCCGTCAAAGGTTCCCTCTGCTGCCAGGAAACTTTCGGTCCGTCTGAGTCCAGTGGGCTTTGTGGTTACTCCCCTACCCCTGGGGCTCACAATGAGGTCTCAGGCGTTTAGTACTCGGCTTCCCTAAGCTTGTCTGTTTCCTGTAGGGTGCAGTGTAGCCAGTTCAGATGACAGTCACCTTCCCCCCGAGGTGCTCCACTCTACTAATGCTCCTCTTAAAGTAACATGCCCAGAGCTGGACCAAACACTCCAGACGTTCCAGCGTGGCCTGCTGCACAGCACTGCATCAATGTAACTGAGAAGAGACCTAATTGTCCTGGCAGCTACCCCATACCCATACCTCACACCGGCACTGTCAGACTGCTGCCTCAGACTGAACGGTGGTTGGAGGGGTAGAGGGTGGAGATGGGGAAGAATCAACATGTGCTGCGTGTCTTCCAAGTGCCAGGCATTGTCTAGGTACTCTACCTGATACCCTATTTGTTCTTCCAAAAAGCCTGCACGGTAGATATTATCCCCATTTTGCAGATGAGGAATCTGAGGCTCAGAGAAGTTAAGTAATTTGCCCAGGGTCACACAGCTGGTGAGTAGTAGCAGTCCTGGGTTGGGAACCCTTGTCTCTTGGCTCTGAAGCCTGTGCATGTTCTCTCTGCATACACTTCTTTAATGCCATGGAGCTTGGGCCACTCAAACCTCAAGGTCATTTTCATATGAACCACTGTCAGGTTTCCCCAATAGTATTCTTGTGCCTGTGGTTCTTTGTTTTTTATTACCCTTTTCTTCTGGTTATAAGATAGTACTTACCCACTGAAGAAAAATGAAAAGTACAGAAAAAAATACAAATGAAAATAACGACTCTATCCACAAGTTTATACTCCAAAGTTAACCACTAATAATGTCTAACACACCTCCTCACAGTCTTGTTTCTGTGTGTGTATGAGATTGAACCACATGAGATGGCCAATATGCGGTCTTTTTCGATGTACAGAAAAGGGCAGTTTCATACAATTCAACTTAACACTTTTTTTACATAAAGCAGAAATCACACTGTACATGTAAAATTTGTATTCTGCCTTTTCAGTTAACATTACATTATGTCCTGACATCTTTTAAAACTCTTGGTAAGCACCATTTTTTAATGCAGTCTAACCTTTGGATTTAAAAGAATTTAGTTAACTATTCTTCTGTTGTTGGACATTTGTGTGTTTTTCATCAAAAATGGTTCTGTGATGAACATCTTTATATATAAATATGCTTTTATATTTCTGATAATTCTTAGAATTAATTCCTAGAGGTAGAGGGGTGGTCAGAAGGAATGCATGTTTCAGAGGTTCTTGATACATGCTACTTTCCAGAGAGACTGAACCAATTTTCACTCCTACTATACCCTCACCTACATAGAATATTAGTACTTTTAAATATTTGTTAATTTGGTTGGTAAAAAAAAAAAATGGTATGGCATTATTGCTTTACTTTTTATTTCCTTGATTCTTTTTAAGACTGTTGTACAATTTGTTTTTTTTTTGAACCTTAAAAATACAGGTCTTCACATTTATTTCTATATGTCACATTATTCCATTCCATTGAGATCTTCTTGAATCAAAGATGAGCCAATAGTGTGAGCTGGCTGCTGAACAAGTAAATGACTGCTTGGCTGCATTAATAAGGTGCAGTGTATAGATCAGGGGAAGTGATGGTCCCATTCTGTTTCTTCCTGGTCAGAGAATGCATCTGGAGCTTTTCAGCTATCTGGTTCTGGGTGTCTTGTTTAAGAAGGACATTCACAAACTGGAGCATATTAGTTGAGAAACATGGTGAAGGGTTATGGAAACAGATTGAAGACACAGGAAATATTTAATGCCCAGACGATAAGTGGGGGGCAGATGGGCAGAAGAATTGTATTCAGAAAGGACAGGCCTCTCTGTAGAATCTTTGTCACTCTTCTATAAGTCTAAAGCTATTCTACAGTGAAAATTTTATTTTTAAAATAATAGTGGGCTCTAGGTGCAAGACAAATTCAATTTATTTTCAGTGACTCCAGAAGAAGAAAAGGGACCAATAGGTACAATTTAAAGGTAATAGATTTTAGGTTCACTTGAGAAAAAATTATCTAATACTTTGCACTGTTGTATACCCAGTGACTTCTTCAAAAAGCAGTGAGCTCCTCATCCCTGGAGGTATTCAAGCAAAGGCTTGAATTCAGGGTGATGGTCAGGGGCCCTGTGTATGGGATAGAAGTTTGAACTGGTATCAGATGATCCCCAAGGTCTTTTCCCAAGCCAAAATGTTGTGAGTCTATGAATGTGTGTCCTTGGGGTGTGAACAGAATAGCGGAAGGGGTTTCGGCAGCCTGGAGCAGGTACACTCTGTGGCAGAAAAGGGCAGGTGCAGCCAGGTGGGCGGGCGGGGCTGACACAGTCCTCTCTCTCTGCAGTACGAGTACCTCCTGAAGCTGAAGGTCATGTACACCGTGGGCTACAGCTCCTCCCTGGTGATGCTGCTGGTTGCCCTCAGCGTCCTCTGTGCCTTTCGGTAAGAACCTGCTGCCAGCTCTCCATCCTCCCAGCCTTCCCCGGCACAGACTTCGGGTCTCTTTTAATTGCTCTGACCAGAGAGAGGAAGGTCTGGGTGGGCCACTTTGTCCCCCTGTTGATCTAAAGCTTACCTGTGGCAAAACTTTGAAGTTTCTGTGACCTCGTTCATTCCTTTATTCATTTGACATTTACTGAACATCACTAGAACTTACTGCACCAGTTGCTTTACATGTATCATTTCTAATTTTCACACAATGCTGTGAGATAGGTATCATCCCCATTTTACAGGTATATTAGCCAGACTCTTGGTTGCAAGAAACAGAAATCCGCCTTAAAACACCTTAAGAAAAATAAAGGTGACCTGATGCACATACTGACAAGTTCAGGGGCATCTGGCTTTAGGTGTGCCTGGATCTAGGTGCTCAAAGGTATCAGCAGAACTGAGTCTGTCTCCTGCCATTTCTTCACCTTGCACTGGCCTCAGGCAGGCTTTACGCGGGGCTGGCACAGACAATCACCAGCAGCTGCAGACGTACATTCTACCAGCTCAGCGACACCAGGGCCAAGAGACCCCCTTCTCCGTTAGTTGCAATGAAAGTCCTGGGGGAATTCTCATTGGCTGGCTTGGGTCACATGCCCATCCCTGAGCCAATCACTGCAGCCAGGTATGGAGCTCTGATTGGTCAGGTCTGTCATGCGGGTAGGGGTAGCATCTTCCCCAACCAGAGCTGGGATGCACTCCCCATAAGGAAGCCTCGTTCCCGAAGCGGAAGGAGGGGAGCAGTTAACAGACTTCTGTCCCTACAGCAAGGGGGAAACCTAGGCTCTGGTGGTGAAGGGCTTGCTCTAGGTCGAGTAGCTGAAAAGTGGCAGAGCCCGGGTCTGATTTCTCCCCACAGCCTGTGTTCTTTCTGTGCCACTTGCCCCCTTCCCCACCCCCTTCTGACAATTCTGGGAGCTGGAGGTGGTGGTCGGGGCAGAATAGGATCTCGCCCTTATAACCCCAGCTTTTTTTTTTTTTTTTTTTTTTTTTAATTGCAACATGAGACAGAGTAGGCTGGGCACCTGGGGGCCTGGGTTCGTTCAGGTTCTGCAAACAGGGAGATTTAGAGAGTTGTCACGTCCAGGGCCTGGGTTTCCGTGGTGCGTGGGGTGGGGGGAGGGTGGGCGGCTGAGCCCTGGGCCCCTCCGGCTCTGACGCCTCCGGCCCTGCATCCTCTCCCTCCAGGAAGCTCCACTGCACCCGCAACTACATCCACATGCATCTCTTTGTGTCCTTCATCCTGCGTGCCCTGTCCAACTTCATCAAGGATGCCGTGCTCTTCTCCGACGACGACGTCGCCCATTGCGATGCCCACAGGGTAACACGCCTGCGTGGCCCACAGTGTGGCCAGGCCTGCCTGCTCCCCCGCTGCCCCCGCCGTCCCTGCTGAGGCTGCACTTAATGCCTAGAGTAAAGGGGCCAGCGCTGGGGAGGTTCAGGGAGGCTCATGTCCCCACATGCGCAGTCTGGGACCCATATGAAAGCAGTTTGTCGAGAAGCCCATGGGGCTGCTGTTCAACTCCCAGTGTCCCGGAGTGGATTAGCCATTCTGGGAATTAGACGCATAGCAATCCCCTCCTTTCCCTGCTCCTGCCAAGTCCCAAATGTAGACAGATGATTAAAGCTAGAGGGTTGGGGTTGTAGAAAGAAAAAGGTGAGCATATGCGTGTGTGTCTGCACACCCAGAAGTGCAGTAGAACGATCGTTTTGTTAAATCTAACCCTCGTCCTCCTTCTGAAAGCTCAGATGAGTCTTCGTTCATTGCAGTATCACTGTGTACCAGTTGAGGATCCCTTTCGCTGTACGTAACAGAAAACTGTACATCAGTGCCTTAAACAAATGGGGGTTGTTCCCCACAGAAGCGGTCCACAGATGGGCGACCCAGAGGTGGCACAGTGGCTCCATGCCATGATGGACACAGTCCTTTTCCCTTTCTGCTCTGCCATTCTTGATCCCATGCTTTACACTGCATGTTAGCAACATGGCTGCTGCAACCTCAGGCCTCACATCCATGGTCCAGGCAAAAAGCAGGAAAGTCAAGGTTAAACTTTTTTTCTCTTTGGGAGGCTTTGCCTCTTCCCAAGACTATGTCTACGTCTCACGGGCTAGAACTGTGTCATGTGACAACATCTAACTGCAAAGGAAGCTGGGAGATTGAGTATTTTACCATCATAGTCTCCACAGCAGAAGCCAGCAGGGGAGAAGGGGACTGGAAATCGAGATTGGTTTAGTCAGCCTGCCCGCCACTTCCCACCACTCACATCTGTAATTGCTCACAGATCTGTCAGGTTTGCCTTGCTTATAGTTTTCCGTGTGCGTGTGTGTATGTGTGTGTTTTCTGACTCAAGACTGAGAGGTCCCTCAAGCAGGGCCCCTGTGTCTCAGGGAGATTTCCTGGGAGTCAGAAGACAGATTCAGGCCCCACCCCATCACTGACCAGTGGAGAAGTCCAGCAGTGCCCAGCAGGGAACCTTTCCAGGGTCTACTAACCCGCAGACTAACGAGCCAGCCACAGGCCATGCCTGGAGTCGGAGTGTCTGGGAGGCCACAGGCGGCCCTGGGCGCTCCCCCCCGTGGACATGGACGTGACCTGCGCTCTGGGCAGCAGCCCTCAGGCCATCCCAGGAGCTGTCCTCTCTTCAGGGAACAGCGCGGTGAAAGGAGAGGAGGCCCTCACAGTGCGGGAGTGGGAGCCGTGCTGGCGTAGAAGCCTCGGCCCGACAATCCCACAGGCGTAGCTTCCAGGGATCCCGGCAAGGCACAGGCCTGCCAAAAGAGTCACAGCATCAGGCAGGGCCAACCCTGGCACCCCCCTCGGGTATTCAGAGGCCTGCAGTCCAGACGCAGTGCACCAGGCAGGGTCGTGTACTCTCATCAGTGTCAGCTTGTCCCTTCTTCATCTATTTCCAGGAAAACTAAACCTGGAAAGGATTTTATTAACCTTTTGCTCAGAAATCCCTTTCCCTCTCTAGGCCTCAGTTTCCTTATCTGAAAAATGCCCTCATTTGCTACTGGGAATTGGGCGATGTCTGACCGTTTGACACTTGGCAGCCGGTTCCAGAATTTGAATGCCGTTCCTGCTGCTGCAACAGCCCTTTGGCCATCTTGACCAAGCCTGCTGGCCTGTGGATTTCCACTCTAGAGAACTCTATGAGCCTGGTCTTCACATAGTGGAAGGCCAGAGGGGATGGCCGTGAGCCCCAGAGGCTCGCTCCTTGGCCTGGCTGCTGACCCCTACCGCACCCCACCTCTCCTGGAGGGAAGCCCAGGGTCTCCAGCCTGGGACTCAGCTGCCTCTCTTTGCAGGTGGGCTGTAAGCTGGTCATGGTCTTCTTCCAGTACTGCATCATGGCCAACTACTCCTGGCTGCTGGTGGAAGGCCTCTACCTTCACACACTCCTCATCATCTCCTTCTTCTCAGAAAGGAAATGGCTCCAGGGATTTATTGCCCTCGGATGGGGTATGTTTCTCCAGGGGTACGGTGGCTGCATGCTATGTGGGAAAGGGCACTGAGGCAGAAGGAGAAGGGTGTGGGTTCCAGTTTCAGCTCTATACTTAGTTAAGTTCGTGAACTTGTGTGATCTTAGACAAGTTGCTTGATGGTTAACTCTCTGGCCTCAGTTTGTCTGTCACATGGGAAAAAACAGCTAAAACCTAGCCCCAATTTCTGGCATCCAAAGCCTTTTACAGTTTGATACCCCCAACACTGTTGCCTCGTCTTCCCCAGACGTCGCATCCATACATCCTCATTCCTGCTTCCTTTTGTATCAGTTAGGGTGCTTTTGACTGTAGGTATCAGAAAACCTGCCTTCGATAGGCTTTAAACATCAAAGGAATTAATTGGTTCGTATAACTGACGAGTCCAGGGATTACCAGCTTCAGGTGAGGCTGAAGCCAGCAGCTCAGCGTTTCTTTTTGTTTTTCTGCTTTGCCGCCTGTAACGTCAGTGTTATCATTAGGTGCTCCCAGTGTAACTGCCAGCAGCTCTGGGCTTCTTCCTGGCTTCACTGTTAAATCTGATGAAAGAGAGAGGCCGTGTCCAAGCACTCCCAGCAAATACTCTGAGATTCACTCTGATTGGACCAGCTGAAGTGTTATACACATCCTTGAACCAATCACAGGGGCCTGAGAGAATGGAATACACTGATTGGCTTAAGCTACTCAAACCACATAGCTTCCCAAAGGAAATTCCGGATTCAGTTTCCAGGAAGGAGGGGAAATGGTAGTAAGACAGCTAACTGCAGGCCCCACTGCTTCTCTTCCCCCTTTCCTTTCTGGTCCATGAAGATGATAATAATTCTGATTTCTTGAGCACCTACCGTATGCCAGGCTTTGAGCGCAACACTTTGCATGCATTATTTAATCATCACAACAACCTCCAGAGGCCTCTTAGAGGAACCTTGGCTCAGAGACATGACATAACATGCTCAGCTCACACTGTAGACAAGGGTAGAACCAGAATTCAAACCAAGGCCTGTCTATTTGCAAAGCCCCTTAACTCTTATTCTGCCATAAACAAACATCCATCTATCAATCCTTCCATCCATCCGTCCATCCCTCCGTCAGTCCATCCACCTGTCCATCCCTCCATCCATCCCTCTATCCATCCATCCATCCATCCATCCCTCCCTCCATCCTTCCATCCCTCCATCCATCCATCCACCTGTCCATCCCTCCATCCATCCCTGTATCCATCCATCCATCCATCCATCCCTCCCTCCATCCATCCATCCCTCCCTCCATCCTTCCATCCCTCCATCCATCCATCCACCTATCCATCCCACCATCCCTCCATCCATCCATCCACCTATCCATCCCACCATCCCTCCGTCCATCCCTCCATGCATCCCTCTATCCCTTCCTGCCTCCCTCCCTCCCTCCATCCGTCAATTGTTCATTTGATAAACATATGTAAGTTACCCACTGGGTTCTAGACAGAGTCAGGTTTCTGTGAGTGACTCACAGGCTTACAGGGGTAGTCGTGTGTAATAGCCATTAGCTTCATTTACTTTCCTCTCGGTGCCTTTAATTAAGAAGCGCTCCTGGGCTTCCCCGGTGGCGCAGTGGTTAAGAATCCGCCTGCCAATGCAGGGGACACGGGTTCGAGCCCTGGTCCCGGAAGATTCCACATGCCGCGGAGCAGCTGGGCCCGTGAGCCACAATTACTGAGCCTGCGCGTCTGGAGCCTGTGCTCCGCGACAAGAGAGGCCGTGATAGTGAGAGGCCCGTGCACCGCGATGAAGAGTGGCCCCCACTTGCCACAACTGGAGAAAGCCCTCGCACAGAAACGAAGACCCAACACAGCCATAAATAAATAAATAAATAAATAAATAAATAAATAAATTAAAAAAAAAAAAAAAAAAAAGAAGCGCTCCTGCCAGGACTGCCCTCCACTGTCTTTCCCGCTTGTCTAAACCCTTATGTGCAAGGGCTCTGTCTCCTCACCAGACCGTCAGGGAAGTTGCCTGAACCAGCGGAGTTCACTGAGCCCTCCTGCTTCGGAACTCTGGCAGCCTGATTAGCACATGACCCTCAGTCAGCAGGAGATGTAGGGCTCTGCAGATCTGGATTTCCACATAGGCCAGTAGTTCCAGGGAGCCTGGGACAAGGGGCTTGCCCTATGCTGCTGACTCTGCCCCAGATGCCCCCAGTGTCTAGCCAACTCACTGGGCCTTGACTCCCAGATCTGCCAGGATTTCCCTGTATGAACATGGACAGTTTTGTCATCTATAATGTCAGGATCATAATTTGCTGAACTTTCTTTGAGCACTTCTTTGTGCTCAGAAGGGCTTACGGAGATTACAAAAGCAAAAACAAAAAAGGCTCCATCGCTCCAGGGGTTTGTAGTCTAGCAAGGAGACAAAAGTGCATTGTGATAATATCTCCATCACGGGTTTTTAGGAGGTTTAAATGAGATAATGAGAGCCTTCTTTTCTTACTCAAATATATTTTTTTAATATTTGTTTATTTATCTGGCTGCACTGGGTCTTAGTTGCGGCACACAGGATCTTTAGTTGCAGCAAGTGGGATCTTTTAGTTGCAGCATGTGGGATTTAGTTCCCTGACCAGGGATGGAACCCGGGCCCCCTGCATTGGGAGTGCAGAGCCTTAGCCACTGGGCTACCAGGGAAGTCCCTCTTCCTCAAATATTTATTGAGCATCTACTATATGCCAGGCCCTGGGGATAGAGCAGCACATTAAACAGCAGGGGTTCCTTCTCTCTGTGCCTCTCTACCTGCACAACCCCCAGGGGACATGAAGGGACTCAGGAAGGTCTAAAGCTGTCTGCGAGAGGCTCTTGTCTTGCAAAAGCAGCGGCCCCTGCCTCAGTTTGTACTCACCCCCCTCCCCAGAGATAGGTTGCTGAAATGAGTATGTGGCCACCATAAAACTTTGCAAAAAAAAAAATTTTTTTTTAAAGTAGGAAAAGAAATTACCGTAGTCCCATCTATTGAACATTTTCTGGGGTTTCCTTCCAGACTTCTTTTATACTCCCAGTTTTTCCCACATGGTTGCAGTCGTCCTGTATGTAGAATTTTGGATCTTGCCTCTTTCCATGAACACAGAAGCATGCTCTGTATTCTTTCAAATCTTCAGTAAACATTTTTAACCACTGTGTGGATGTATGTAACCAAATACCTATTTTTTGGATGTTTAGGTTGTTTCTCATTTTTCACTGTGATAAATAACACAGTGAGGAATACTTCTGTGGGCAAAGCTTATTCCATGTGTAATAGAGAATCCTGGAATTGGGACCCCTGAGTCAGAAGGCACAAGCTTTTGAAGTTTTTATTACTTATCCAAAGCTTTTACTTTTTCAAGGTGGCTGGGGTGTCAGTCTGTGCCCAGGAAAGGGTGATACCTCTGGCTTTTATAGGAGCTGCGTCAAACTCCCATTCACTGAGGGATCTCAGACTGGTGATGCTCCAGCTGGAGCTGCGTTGGAACCACGCAGAGGGCACGTCAACCTGGTTGCCTGGGCCCCGCCCCACAGTCTCTGTCCAGTGGGCCAGCGGTGGAGCCTGAGACTCTGCATTTCTAACCAGGTCCCAGGTGATGCCGATACTGCTGTTGCAGGGACCACAGTGAGAACCACGACTTAAGCCATTATCTGCTTTTCAAACTTTTCCACTGACTCACTGTTAAAGATGTAAGACAAATAATCATAAACAGGTGGCCCTCAGAATCCATGTTTGCCCAGAGTACCTGCAATTGAGGCAGAGAATTTTTTTTTATCAAAGCCATACGTGTACTTGGTTTAAAGAATTAAATAGAACTACAAGTCTAAAATGAAAAAACAAACAAAAGCAAGCAGGTCCTGAAGAGGCTCCCACTTCTGCCACCAGATGTAACACCCTCCAGCTCTTTAGCTGCTCCCGTTGATATCTGCTCTCATGTTTCTAAACAGTATTCTACTGTGTCTTGATTTGTCCATCTGAGGCACTGTTTTTTTTTTTTACTGTCTATTCACATCCTTGGCCCGCTTTTTAAAAAACATTTATTTGTTTATTTGGCTGCGTCGTGCCTTAGTTGTGGCACGCAGGATCTTCGCTGCAGCACGCGGAATCTTTTTGTTGCGGCGTGCGGGCTCTAGAGCACACAGGCTTAGTTGTCCCTCTGCATGTGGGATCTTAGTTCCCAGACTAGGGATCCAACCCGCGTCCCCTGCATTGGAAGGTGGATTCTTAACCACTGTACCGCCAGGGAAGTCCTGAGGCATTATTTGTTGACTCCTTGTGATTAAAGGGAAGGGTATAAAATTCTTCATCTGCCACCTCCATCCTCCCGTTAGAGTCTTTCACAGTTTGGGGCTAAATCACAATATTCAATGTATATATCATCATGTCTATGTAGATATTGTTTACTACCGAGCCAACTGGTGTACATTGATTTTACTTCCAGTATTTAAGTTTTTATATTTTATGGAGTCATTTTTTAATTTAATTTTTATTTTATTTTGGAGTATAGTTGATTTACAATGTTATGTTAGTTTCAGGTGTACAGCAGAGTGGATCAGTTATACATATACATATATCCACTCTTTTTCAGATTCTTTTCCCATATAGGTTATTACATAATATTGAGTAGAGTTCCCTGTGCTATACAGTAGGTCCTTTTTGGTTATCTATTTTATTTACAGTAGTGTGTGTGTGTTAATTCCAAACTTATGGAGTCATTTTTTATTGACTCATTTTGTGTTGCTGTCATTAATTCTCCCAAATTCTCAACAGAACTGGAAAACCCCCCAGTGCTGGTTCCCCATCATCAAATGCAACAACGTGAAGTCTATTAGTTCCTATTTGTTTGGTTTATTCCTGCTGTATTAGTGTCCTAGGGCTGCTGTAACAAGTTGCCACTTGTCTTAAAACAACAGAAATTTATTGTCTCCCAGTTCTGGAGGCCAGAAGTTCAAAGTCCGGTCTTGGCGGGGCTGATTCCTTCTGAGGGCTCTGAGGGACAATATGCTGTATGCCTCTCCCCTTGTTTCTGGTGGTTGGTGGCAGTCTTTGGCCTTCTTTGCCTTGTAGGAGCCTCACTCCAATTTCTTCCTCCATCTTTACATGGTCTTATTCCCTCTATGTCTCCTCTCTGTGTGTGTATCTCACGGCCTTCTTAAAACGATGCCAGTTATATTGGATTAAGGTCCTTATAAGTATGACTTCATCTTAACTAATAACACCTGCAAAGACCCTATTTCCAGAAAAGGTCACATCCTAAGGTTCTAGGGATATGAACCTTTGGGGGGGGATGCTATTTAACGTGATACACCCACCCATGTTCTTTCTAGAAGAGCCTTCTGCCCTCCTGCTCTATTTGGGCTGGTCATTCTCTAGACTTGCTCAACTCTCTTAACCTTCAGGCTGAGATTTCCTTCATTTTCCTCCACGAAGCCTATTCCTTGACTTCTTGTCTGCCTCTCTTTTGTTTACTGTCCAGTCGTGTTGGAGCACATCCTCCAGTGTCTGTCTTAACAAAGAGTGCATGGAAGCTACATTTTTTGGCTGCGTTGGGTCTTCGTTGCTGCACGCGGGCTTTTCTCTAGTTGCGGCGAGTGGGGGCTACTCTTCGCTGCGGTGTGTGGGCTTCTAATTTGCGGTGGCTTCTCTTGTTGTGGAGCACAGGCTCTAGGCTTGTGGGCTTCAGTAGTTGTGGCGCATGGGCTCAGTAGTTGTGGCGCACGGGCTTAGTTGCTCCGCGGCATGTGGGATCTTCCCAGACCAGGGCTCAAACCCATGTCTCCTGCACTGGCAGGCAGATTCTCAACCACTGCACCACCAGGGACATCTGGAAGCTACATTTTTTTGCATTGCATATCTAAACATATCTTTGTTCAACTTTCATGCCCTATTTGTAGTTTTGCTGGGCATAGAAATTAGGTTGACAGTTATTTTCCCCCAGAATTTTGAAGGCCTTCTGTTTTGGCATCTGGTGTTATGCGACATGCCATGTCATTCTGTTTCCTGAGCCTTTTTACTCACCTCTGTATAAGCTGTAGAATCTGTAGAATCTTCTCTCTGTCTCCGGTGTTTTGACATATCATAGGGATTGCCCTCATGCAAGTCTGTTTTCATCCTTTTGCTGGTATGTGGTGGTCCTTTCATCTGGAAACTCACATCCTTCACTTCTTGGACAGTGTTCTTACACTGCCCCTTTGATCATTTCCTTCCCTCTGGTTTTTAATCCTCTTTTTCTGAAACTTTTAATCAGATGGTGCACATCCTGGAATTGGCTTCTAATTTTCTCGTTTCTTTCCTCTTACGTTTCATTCCACACTTTGTGTTCTGCTTTCTGGGCAGTTCCTGGTCTTTATCTTCCATCCCATCTATGGAATTTTAAAAATCTTGATCATCATATATTGAATTTCCAAGCCCTCTTCCTTATTCTCTGAATGCTCCCTGTTTTCGGCATCCTGTTTGTGTCTTGGAGAAGTAATCGTCCCTCTAATCTCGCTGATGATATTCCTTGGAATTGTTTTGCTCAAGTTCCTCGTACAGCCTGTATGGTCTGTTTCCTCTGAGTTCCTTTTCTCTGGTTGTTTTGGTCCTTGTCTTTTATGTAATCAGCTTTCCTCAGATGTTGATGACCTTGACTATTCATATTTAAGAGTGAGTCACTTCGGTGTTGACTGAAGGCCCTCTGTGTGGGTGTGGAGGGGAGCGGGGGGGGGGGGGGGGTGGGGGGACATGTCTCTCAAGGGAGACGGGGCTGGAAGTGGCCGCTGTGTTCGTGGGTCCTCAGCATCGGTACTAGAGGCCCTTTGTCTGGGGCTGTTTGGTTCCTCCAGGGAAGAATCCTGTCATCTCCTGCCTGGGGTGGGGTTTGGAGAGCTCGAGCAAGGGTGCAATCCCGGCTGTTAGAAGTCTGAGAACTGAGCAGCCTGGGGGTGGGCTCTTACCGGTCAGCGGATGACAGACATGCCCATTAAAAATAGAGTCTGAGCTGTATTTTATATAACGTAAAATTTTCTAGTAGCCACGGTAAACACAGTACAAAGAAACTAATTAGTTTCATTAATTAGTAAAATTAATTTCAGTAGTATATTTTGTTTAACCCAGTATAACCAAAATATTAACATTTCGATGTATAATTTTAAAAATCATTAATAACACATTTTACAGTCTTTTACTCTTGCACATCTTCCAAATCTGCTCTCTTGCACTTGCAGCACGGCTCATCTGAGAGCAGCCACGTATCAAGGGCTCAGTGGCCACACGTGGCAGCACAGGTGTAGACCATCTCTTGGTCCCCGTGCCCAGCTGAGCACCCCTCCCACCCTCTGCTGGGCCAGAGCCCCATTCCCCCTGGCTCTGTTTCTCCAGAGAATGCCCTTCTGTCGGGGATGAACTCTTTGGCTGTAGGAGGGTGGTGCTGGTCACCTGGGGTAGTTCCGTGCTTCCTGTCTTCCAGCCCCGCCCTCTCTCCTGCCTGCTGGCGTCCCGGGTGCCCTCACCACCGGGCCTGGGCGCCTTCCCAGCAGCAGCCCCCATGCCGCGCTGTGTTTCAGCTTCGTCTGCTCTGGGACATCAGTTACTGCTCCTCTGCCAGCTCCCAGGTTCCTAAGTGTGCTGACATCTCTCGTGCACTGTACCCTCCTTGCCCATTCTTTGTGCTTATGGGCTTGTAGCTTTTTTATTTCTTTACTCTCATGTTGGGGGGGTTTCAGTGAGAAACAGAGATAAATGTATAAGTTCAGTTTGTCATGTTCAGCCAGAAGTCAGGAAGTGTTCTTGTATTTTATCTTTAAATTTCCTGTGTACTTAACAATTCTCTAGTCCAAAATGTATTTTTGTTTACATAACATTGATAGCTTACATTACCAGTTGAATGGCCAAGCTTTTTACAAACCAATATTCAAATAAAACTAAATGTTCTCCTGTGGCCTTGCATCCCCCCCCAAATATCCCAGTTTGAGAAAAGGGCTCCACCAGTGGCCTCCACAAGCTCCATGGGCCTGCCCAGGGGCCCTGGTCCCCTCCCTTCTCCCCCGCAGAGGTCCTCCGGAATCTGGCCCAAGCTCCCAGGAGCCCCCTGCCCCCCAGTGGCCTTCAGGATCTGTCTGATCCTGCCTCCCTTCCCAGGGATTCCTTGGCACCCTTGAAGCGGGAGGCTGCAGATTTACACAGGATGGCAAGGGGGTTTCCATGGCAACCAGACCTTGGCACCTGCTTGCTCCCTGGCCTGGAATCACTGATTGTCCTGTCTCTCATAAGGGTGCTGAAAATTGAGTCCTCTCCTTTCTGCGCCCCCCCTTTATTTTTAACCCTCAGGTTCCCCAGCCATTTTTGTTGCTTCGTGGGCTGTCACCAGACACTTTCTGGAAGATGTCGGGTAAGCTGGTGGACGGAGGGAGGTAGCGAGGGTATATTTTATCTTGTCCAGCGCTTCCAGCAGGATGGATCCGTCTTTGGAGCTGTTACCTAGGAGGGGCCTGTGTCTCAGGCCTGGGGCCACAGGCGAGCTCTCTGCAGCGCAGGCTGCCGAATGCCCAGCCCTCCTGGGGTGGGCCGGCCCAGCCGCTCTGTGGTTGGGTCAGGTGCCCGACGAGAGCTGTGAAACACTGGCAGCTGTTCTAAGGGCCACCCCAGCTCTTCCTCTCCTGGCAGCTCCCTCCTCCGACACGGGTGTGTGAGTCCCGCAGGCCCAGGAGAGCAGGAGAGCAGCGTTACAGCCCTGACGGGCACCAAGAGCTCTAGTCTTGTTCTCCAAAGACTTGGGCTCAGGGACAGGGTAAGCCCGGGGGTTCCTGGGAGCGGGCTCGTGGAAGGAAAGCATGGAAGACGCCCGAGAGGAGGTGCGGCAGCTGGGCCGAGGGGGAGGGAGGCCGTGTGTCGTCAGTGTAATGACACAGCCAGGCCGGAGAGTGGACGAGGGCAGACGAGGCATGCATGCGTCTTGCAGTCCAATTCAGTCCAAAATAGTCCTTCTTTTTCTTAAAACATTTTTTATCTCTTTAATGTTGTATCTATTTTATTATTTATTTTTGGCTGTGTTGGGTCTTCGTTGCTGCACGCGGGCTTTCTCTAGTTGCGGCGAGCACGGGCTACTCTTCGTTGTGGTGCGTGGGCTTCTCATTGCGGTGGCTTCTCTTGTTGCAGAGCACGGGCTCTAGGCTCGCAGGCTCAGTAGTTGTGGCACGTGGGCTCAGTAGTTGTGGCTCGTGGGCTCTAGAGCGCAGGCTCAGTAGTTGTGGCGCACGGGCTTCATTGCTCCGCAGAATGTGGGGTCTTCCTGGACCAGGGCTCGAACCCGTGTCCCCTGCATTGGCAGGCGGATTCTTAACCATTGTGCCACCAGGGAAGCCCCCCAAATAATCCTTTTGATTGAATAAATTCCCTTAAAAAAAAGTCTGGATTTTCAGCTTCTTTAGAACAAATGGAAACATTTCCTATGTGCCCTTGTGGCAAAAATGAGCTGGACAGAGTTGTGGCCGCCTTAGACCAAGCACAGGCTCTCCAGTTGCCAAGTGCCCCTGTGCCTGATGTCCCCGGGGCCGAGGTCACACGTCAGTCACCCGGACACTTCACTCCCTGAGGTCAGCTGCCCGGCCACCATGCTCCCCGATGCATCTGACAGCGTGCTGGCTTTGGGGCCCAGAATCTTCCATCTCAGGTCCGCACGCTTCTGCTCCCAGATGCTCCCTTGGCCCCGGCAGTGCTCCTGGGCCGCAGAGGACAGCCAGTTCTCAGGGTGCTGAGCACACAGCCTCCGGGGTCAGGACCACAGTGTGGGTCCTTCCCGCAAAGGGGACGTCAGAGAACTAGTCTCTTCTGGTCAGCCAGCTCCCCACTCCTTGTGATGCCTGGCTCTCCCTCCCTAGGTGCTGGGACATCAATGCCAACGCGTCCATCTGGTGGATCATTCGAGGGCCTGTGATCGTCTCCGTCCTGGTAAGTGGCCGTCCCCCTGAGCTGGGCTCCAGCGGGAGAGACCAAAACAGGACCGGCTTGCAGGGCAGAGGGCCAGGGCAAGGCCAGCATTGCTGCCTCTGGGTGTGCGGAGGGATAAACCAGACCTTCCGGGGGCTGGGCAGTGGCAGGAGGGTCTGGGAGCTCCGCCCCTAGAGACCGGTGGATGGGAGGGCAGTGAGGCAGGTGGCGAGAGCTTGCCTTCGCCTGGTCCACGGTGGCAGCTGCGGTGTGGCGAGCAGAGCTCCTTCCCCGATCTGGCTCAGGCTGGCCTGAGATTCCCCCTCCCCTGGTGCAGAGCACTGGCGCTTGATCGTTTTCTCGGTGTTCTCTGGTTAAAGTGGGCAGGCTCGCTGAGCTGGGATCACAGGAGGGGGGTTGCACCTGGGGAAAGCCAAGTGCCAGACTGGTCTTGGGCCCCTGTGGTGCTGTGACAGGGACAGGCCCGGAGGGGTGGCCCCAGCGGAGAGACTCAGGAGGGACTCGTGGACAGGGGAGCTCAGGGGTCTCGACCCTGGCTGGACTCTCAACCTGGGAGCTTTCTAAAAACGGTGATAGCAGAGGTGCAGGGTCTCCTTGTCCTGGGGAGGGGCCTGGGGGCTCGTCTTGGTTTTAAGTTCCCAGGTGATTGTGCTCTGCAATCCAGAGGCCCTTAGCTGAGCCTGTGGGCCTGGATAAGAACAAGAAAGACACGTGGGGCGGGGGGCACACTGGGGCAGCCCCTCTCCGGAAGTAATGTGCACAGGCTCGGAGGAGCGCCAAGGCTGCAGAGCCAGGTGACAGGACGTGCCCCTCCTGGGCTCACAGGAGGGCAGCACAGGGCAGCAGCCCCCTCCTCTGCTGATGGCTGAAGGGCTCGCCTCCTGGGGCCATCCGTGACCACCTTCTTTTTTTTTCAAAAATAACAGAATTTTATTTGATGCTCCCTACCATCTCGACTTGCAATAGGAGAGCTGGAAATTGTAGAGAAAGCCGAGTAGCAGCCGCGTTAGGCCACTGAGTAGCTCAGGAGAGTACAACGACTTCCTATTTCTGCTTTTCTTAGCAGGTGTGAGGGCCGTTCATTAATCTGGAACCACTCAGGGAAGAGGGTGTCTGACACCGTAGTAATGCAGGGTGTACTGCTAGCACAGGGAGTGTCTAGTACTTTAAACAAGACTTTATTTTTGCTCCCCTAAGACACTGCTACCCAAAGTCATTTTATGGTAACAAATAATTTGATTATCATTTTTACTTGCTAACCTTAGCATAGTGTTTTATAATCTGACTAAATTGAAGCTTAAGGGATAATGAAAGATACTAAGCTTTCATTTCCTACTACAGTCAATACGCTGAAAACAGTATAATGAAATCTGCTATTATTTACCAAAAGTTGTTTTTTGTCAGCTTGTCACATTTAGATAATGTCAGAACCTTTTTTATTAGGTTGATAATGTGGTGGAAAAATATTGACTCTATCACTATGTTTTAATAAGAATGTACTTGTTTTTCTGAAAAATCAAAATATATTGTCATTTCTAAAATAATAATAATGGAATTCATGTAAAAAATTGGAAAATACAAAATGTATTTTTAAAAAGGGAATAAAATCACCCATATTTTTAGTGCCTAGATGCACATTGTGATCATGTGCTTTTCCTTCCTATTTTTTTCTTTGAGCACATGTACTTTTTCAAAAATGCTTAATATAGTTTTGTGTCCTAGTTTGTTTTTTTCACTTAGCAATAGATGTCATCTTTCCCACGTCATTTGAAATTATTTGACCAGCTGATGTGCTGTAGCTGCATAACACCGAGCCAGTTACCCTGCTGTAATTGTGGGGCTTGCACAGCCCAGCCCGCGAGAGCCCCAGGGCCCAGGCTGCTTTCACTAGACTGTAGTCTCTCTAGTGACTGACGGATGTTGGGTGGGCACTACTGATGCAAAGTTTCTCCCTACCAGCCTGTCACGGGGCCTAGAATTCCACTATTTAAGACTCATCCTTGGGGTAGTTAAGATTTTCCCTCTTGCTTTCAAGTTCTCCCTATTAAATTAAATACAATGCAAAGGCAAAAAATGAAATAAGATAAAAGAGCCTTTGTTAGTTTACACCACGCACGGCTTAGAGCAAGATGCACAAACAGCGAGCTGAGAAGTGTCCTGAAGCAGGGGCGCTGGGCTGGGGTCCCAGAGAGGCCGCTAATCCTGTGTCTTCTGGCCAGCGTCCCCAGGCCCCAGGCTACTTGTCTGAACAATGAGGGGGCCCAGCCAGTCAGCTCCACTGATCCTGCTTCTGCAAAATGATCTAGAGCTGGTGGGGGAGGGGAGGAGAGGGGCCGACGCACGGGCAGCTTCATAGTGTTGCTGGCACTGGGCACTGGAGTTGGGGAAGGGGACACCGAAAGAAATAGACTGCGTTCCTGTCCTTTAGAAAGTGAGGATTGAACTGGTGATCAGTGGACGCACACGCATGCTTGCATTTGGCCCTTTCAAGTATTTCAAGTGCTCTTAGGAGTAGCGTCATCCCTAACTACAGTGAATCAGGAAAAGGAGGTACAAGAAGGCTTCCTGGAGCTGGCGACTGACCTGCAGAGATTCTGTAAGTCTCCGAAGCAGTGGTTCTCAAAGTGTGGTCCCCAAACCAGCAGCTTCACCTGGGAGCTTGTTAAAAATGCAAATCTTGGGAATTCCCTGGCGGTCCAGTGGCTAGGACTCCGTGCTTTCACTGCTGAGGGCTTGGTTGCGGAACTAAGATCCTGCAAGCCATGTGGTGTGGCCAAAAAAAAAAGCAAATCTAATTTGCATTTACTAAACCATAACCTTGGGGGTGGAGCCCAGCAATCTGCACCTTAAACTCTGAGAACCTCTGCTATAAAGCCTTTGATACTCAAAGCGTAGTCCAAGGACCCGCTTTAGCATTCATTCCCTGGAGCTTGCTAGAAATGCAGAATCTCAGGCCCACTCCAGGTCTGCCTTTTAACAAGATTCCAACGCATTCCAAGTGTGAGTAATCCATGCTGCAGCTGAGCAGGCCTCAGAGCTCCTGAATCCCAGGGGCGGGGGGGCGGTGCTGTGGCAGCCGTCCCTGCCCAGACGGTGTGTTTCAGCAGCACACTGCCCAGCCCCCGGAAGGTCTGGGGGTGGCGGAGGGAGTGGCGAGCTGACCTGTCCTGGTGTGGCCTGCAGCGCCTTCCCTGCCCGGGGGCCAGGGCCGGGGGCCGTGCTGGGAGAGCAGATCACCCTTAGCCCCACCTCTGCCTTGTGTTTTACAGATTAATTTCATCCTTTTTATAAACATTCTAAGGATCCTGATGAGGAAACTTAGAACTCAAGAAACAAGAGGAAGTGAAGGGAACCACTATAAGTAAGTGGAGGGCCAAGACCTAGGCACGCTCGCTCAGTCAGTCAGCAGGCATTTACTGAGCACCTATTGTTTACCCAGCTGGTGCTGGGCACTATTGGAGGTGGAGGAAAGGGAAAATCCGGGACCTGGGAGTTTACAGTGGACCAGGGGAAGGGAGAATGGGTCCATGTGACCCTGAGACCCAGCCCTGGGGGTGGGGAGAAAAGAAATCTAAGCAGGATCTCTGGAGGCAGAGATCTTACCCTTGGGACAAGGCTAGGGAGTCAGAGAGTGGGCTTCGAGGACCTAAATTCAAATCTTTACAGGGACAGTGGCCCTCCTTGTCTGTGGGTTTTGCATCTGAGGATTCAGCCAACCTTGGATTGCAGATTGAAAATATTTGGGAAAAAAAATTCCCAATCAAAACATTTTCATTGTATGAGGTATTATACGTAATCTAAAGATGATTTAAATATATGGGGAAATGTGCGTAGGTTATATGCAAATACTACCCCATTTTATATAAACGCCTTGAGCATCCAAGGATTTTGGTGTCTGCGGAGGGTCTGGAACCAATCCCCGTGGATGCCGAGGGTCGACTGTATTTTCCAGCTTTCACTAGACCTTAGCTTTCACCAGACCTTAGCTTTCACCAGATTTTCAAGATAATGTGATCCAAAAATACTTTAAAACCTTTAAGATGTTCAAGAAAGATGCTGTGTTAGTCTGCACAGCCTGCCACAATAAGATACCACAGATTGGCTGGCTTAAATAAGAGAAGTTTATTTACTCACAGTTCTGGAGGCTGGAAGTCCAAGATCAAGGTGCTGGCAAGTTTGGTTTCTCCTGAGGTCTGTCTCCTTGGCTTGTAAACGGCCGCCTTCTCACTGGGTCCTCACGTGGCCTTTCTCTGTGTACCTGCATCCCTGGTGTCTCTTCTTACAAGGACACCAGTTGGTTGGACTATGGTCCCACCCTGATGGTCTCATTTAAACTGGTCCCTGTCTGCAAGTACAGTCACATTCTGAGGTACTGGGGCTTAGTTAGACCTTCAACTTAAAATTCTGGGGGAACACAGTTCAGCCCATGACCAATGTTGAAGACAAATCAGTGTCCAACAGAGGCTTTCTCTGTCATGGCCTGAGTTTTGAGAATCTGGCAGAGGCCTGGATTGCCGGGTGACAGATTCCCCGGGATGTCACTGGAGTAGTGGCTCCGAAGTAGGGGGCAGCTGGGGATCCAGGACAGAGTTGCCACATAAAATACAGGAGGCCCAGTTTAATTTGAACTTTGGATAAACAACAAATAGTTTTTTAGTACTTACACCAAAAAAAACACTATCCATTGTTTATCTGAAATTCAAATTGAACTGGGTATCCTGTATTTTTGTTTGCTAAATTTGGCCACCCTAACCTGGGAAGAAAACAAAAGAGCTTCTCCTGACAGATATTTATTATCAAACAAATGAGAATGCTGGTTTTGCTAATAATACATAAGACACAGCGTGATAGTAGTACATGCAGATACGTTATAAATCAATAAAGTTATTCATGTGGGTATGGGTTCAAAGCGTTTTACTGATAGGGCGCATGAACAGAAATTTGGGGACTGGCCGTGGACTGATAAGTATTGAATCCGGGTGACGGGTACGTGGGAGCTGGAGATTTTCCGAAACGGAAGTAAAAACAAACAAGCGGCGGGGACACTGCTGCAAAGCCTCCTGCAGTCAGGCGAGATGGGGGTGCCCCTGGGTATGGAGGGGCCCGAGACCGCAGCGCCTCTGTGTCCTCAGGCGCCTGGCCAAGTCCACCCTCCTGCTGGTCCCCCTCTTCGGAGTCCACTACATAGTCTTTGCCTTCTCCCCGGAGGATGCCATGGAGATGCAGCTGTTCTTTGAATTGGCCCTTGGCTCCTTCCAGGTAAGCTCCAGGGGCTGTGGCTTCACGGTGGGAAGAAGTGTTCTCTCTCTCTCCTGAGAGAAAAGTGGAGAGGCCAAAAGCCAGGTCTTCCCGGAGGCAGAGGGATGCCTCATTTGGCAGAGACCCACGAGACGCAGGGGCAGGACCTCACCGTGCTGCGTGACCCACAGTGGGACCCAAGCTCCCCACCAGTCACGCGGGGGTGGGAGATGCAAGCAAGGAGAGAGAGACTGACTCCAGGGAAGACGAAGGGAACGTAGCCCAGCACACACGATCGCACAAGTCTCGGTAATTAGAGTCAGAATAATGTAAGCACCGAGGGCTCGGGCTCAGCCATCAAGGAGTAGGACAGGAAGATGAGTGTAGTGGGGGAGTGGGCGGGGGGTGGAAGGCTGTGCGAAAGAAGGATAGCCTCCTCTCCACACTGGGAAGTCCATAAAAACCGCCCCAAGCTGAAAAATTCAGAAGTAGCAACATCCGCATAAAACTCAGAATCAGTCAAGAGAGTTCCAAGTCGCTGCCTCTGAGAACAGGAAATGGGGCAGGGGTGTCAGCAGCTTACTGTTTTTTCGTTTCTTTTTTTTGTGACAAGAGACATTTGACTCTTTGAAACCAATTACATACACAATTTTCTAAAAATAAAAGCCAACTTTAAAAAAAGAAAACAAAGGTGGGGGGGGAGAAACCACCTACCTTCTAATTCAACAAGATGTTGCGAAGTTAAAAAATATAGTAAACCTGTTTGGACAGAAGGGGCTTTTAACATGAATCCCAAACTTCACAGTGTTGTTTATTTACTCATAACTATCTCCTTCCAAAAATAATATGATGTAGCTTTCAGGGAAAACATACAAAGGACAAAAAATAAGTAGATGAGGGATCAGCGAATAAAGAAAATAAAGCCCAAACTGAGTTCATACACAGAAACAAATTTGATCAAGTTTTCTGAAGGTGGGAGAGGTGTGTCATAAATTTGGTTTGGAGCTTCCCAGTAGCCAAAGCAAAGACAGAAACACACTCTTTCAAGATTTAGATGAAAGCAGGCTAGTCCCTAGGGAACGGCCTGAGAGAACTCTCTCCCAGTGGGTTTTCCGGAAGAAGCCAGCCTGTCTTCAACAACACTGACCATCCCGCAGTCTTCCTCACCTGGGCAGGCCTCGGCCTTGGGGCGGGGCTCAACGCCGCCCTCATTCCTGGAGTTCTGTTCAGGACGGGTGTGCCCAGGGTGGTCCTCCTGTCACAGCTCACTTCCAGGGAGGACGCGTCACTGGGAACACATTCCTGAGTGGGGTCTGGCCCTAACCCACGCCTTCAGACCCCCACCCCAGGGCTGTCCCCTTTGCTCCCTCTGAGCCCCTTCTCTGCCCAGAGACCCCGGCCAGCACCCCAGACCTGCAGAGCACCTAGTCTCTTGTGTAATCCGTGATCTTTTGCTCTGGGCCAGGAAGCTTCCACATAACGTGCGGGACGCTGGGCTCACCGTGGCCCGTTTAGCAGGTGGGGGATCCAGGTCCAGACGGGTGGAAGGTCATGACCCGGCCAACAGAAGTGGGTAGTGACCCCGCTGAGGACCTGGAGACCCAGGTGTCATCCTGCGTGGGTGGGGACTTCCTGTCTCTGGAGCTGGGCTTGCAGCTGGGGCTGCAGACTGCTCGTGAAGGCTGTTCGGCTCCCCTCGGGAAATGCTTGTTAGGAGGAAACCAAAAGCACTTGCCTAAATGTTCCCATTGAAATGTTTACAGAGAAAAAGGATCTTTAAGACTTTTTTTAAAAAAAAGAACCACTGTTCAAATACAAACATAGATGTCATTTTATTATATATTATACATTTATACTGTATGCATATTTTTAAAATTTTGTATTATGGAAAAATTTTTCCATAATACAAAAGTGAAGTGGACGATATAATGAACCTCCGTGTGGCCCTTACCCTTTCATGGCCTGTCGTGTTTCACCTCTACCGCCACCCACATCATTTTAAGCAACCCCAAGCCATCGTTGTATTTCAAATGTAAATATTTTAGCATGTATTTCTAAAAGACGAGAGCTTAAAGAACACACACAGAAACATAATGCTATGATCACTGTCATATATTTCTAAAAACGAAAGTTTATTAGCTCCTCCTAATTGTAGAAATACTTGCTTATTGAGGAAAATTTGGAAAATAAGGAAAAGTTAAAAGAAAAAGGAAAATCCATCGATAATCTCATAACCCGATATGATGACCTCTGTTAAAACGTCAGTGTGTTTACTTCTGTCTCTTTTCTATCCAAGAAGACACGCACACGTACACACACAAAATTGAGATCAGGACGTGTGGCTTTTATATCCTCCTTGTTCTGTTTAATTCTTTATCATTCCATCATGAACGTTTCTCCAGGTCATTAAAATTCTTCAAAGACTGCATATTCTTTTTTTTTTTTAATTTTTATTTATTTTTGGCTGTGTTGGGTCTTCGTTGCTGCTCACGGTCTTTCTCTAGTTGCGGCGAGTGGGGGCTACTCTTCGTTGCGGTGCGCGGGCTTATGGCTGTGGCTTCTCTTGTTGCGGAGCACGGGCTTTAGGCGTGCAGGCTTCCGTAGTTGTGGCTCGCGGGCTCAGTAGTCGTGGCGCACGGGCTTAGTTGCTCCACGGCATGTGGGATCTTCGCGGACCAGGGCTCGAACCCGTGTCCCCTGAATTGGCAGGCCAATTCTCAACTACTGCACCACCAGGGAGGTCCAAGACTGCATATTCTTAATGACTGTATACAAACCGTGGAATTTCTGAAGCTTGCTGGCTGAGGCAGGCCGCCCTCTGCGTACCTGGGGCACGTCTAACCGGCCCTCACCCGGGGCTGCCCCCACCTCAACAGTGAGACTGTGTCTCTGGACCTTTGAGGCTGTGGCAGCCCTGGTCCTGTGAGGTGGCAGCAGCCTGACCACCAGCTCCTGGCCTGCCGACCCGGGACTCAGTCCCTCACCTGTGAAGCGGGGGTCCTCCCCACCCACCTCCTAGGGCTCTGCAAGGATTGAATGAAGCACCTGGAACCCAGAAGCCCAAAATTACACAGGCTGAGCTGCGCCCCAAACCCAGCTCTCGTTTATTTCAAAGCCCGGCTTTCACACCCTCTGACAGCGGCTCCTAATCAATGGTGCCCCTTCGAACCATCTTTCAGAGCTGCTGATGGTCTCACCCCAGACATTCGGAGTTGGGGCACAGATTGCACCCTGAGCCAGAGCTCCCAGGTGATTCTTATGTGTGGCAAAACTTGAAAACCGCTGCCTTGAGTCCGTGTTCCTGCCCCCGCCCCACCCCCGTGGTCCCCGTTCCATGTGGCATCAACCACACCTGAGACTCTTAGAGCAGATCCTTCTAGTTTGTAACTCTTGTTAAAGCGCCAGGACTGGGCTTCTGTGGTGGCGCAGTGGTTCTGAATCTGCCTGCCAATGCAGGAGACACGGGTTTGAGCGCTGGTCTGGGAAGATCCCACATGCTGCGGAGCAACTAAGCCCGTGCACCACAACTACTGAGCCTGAGTGCCACAACTACTGAAGCCCGTGTGCCTAGAGCCCGTGCTCCGCCACAAGAGAAGCGACAGCAATGAGAAGCCCGTGCACCGCAACGATGAGTAGCCCCCGCTCGCCACAACTAGAGAAAAGCCCGCACGCAGCAACGAAGACCCAATGCAGCCAAAAATTAAAAAAAACTAAAATTAAAAAACAAAACAAAACAAAAAAACACCAGCACTCCTGAGCAGTCGTGTGGATGAAGCCCACCATAAACAGGCAGGTTCACCCCTCTTTGGGGTCCTGTCCATGTCATAAGTAGCCAGGGGCAGGCCTGGCTGGCACTGGGGGGAGGGGCTGGGCCACCCGAGGTCAGGGCTGTGGCACCCGGGCCTCTGTGGGAAGCCTGAGGGCAGGGGCTTGTTAGGAAGGACAGGCCGGCCCTCGGAGGGCCCTGAGGTGAGCAGGGCATCCCGACTGCGAGACCCTGCTCGTAGCTCACGGTTCCACGCAGGCCTCTTCGGCTCAGATCCCGCATGTCCGCCCGCAGCCCCGCCTGGCAGGCTCCACGCCAGGACTCCGGGGGTCCCACTGGGAAGAGAGGAGCTCCGGATGCTAGCGGGGGAGGGCCCTGATAGGCACAGACCCCCACCATCCCAGGGAACCTAAAGCATACGTAGCCCTGAGGCCTCTGACCTGGACGTGAGGGGGGCTCACGCCCCACTGTTGGCTGGCCGGTACCTGCCTGCGACCTGCACGCCAGCTGTTCTGACCACACGCCACACATTTGTCTTTCAACGTGAGTAGCTGGCCCTGTTTAAACCTCTCCAGATTTCCAGCTCGTCTTGCAGGTGAGCCCACCCAGGCCCAGGGGCTCCCATGGGCTGCCCCACCCGCTCAGCTCCGGGCCGGATGGGCATGGCTCAGGTGCCGTTGTTGCTGCTTCTCCCAGATGGCCCGCCTCGCTAATTCCGGCGACCTGCCTGGTCCCTGTGGCCTCCACTTAACGTAACTGGCACCACCGTGGTGCAGGGCCCCTCCCTGGACACGGGGGAGGTCCTTGCCCCCAAGCGTGTCAGTCTGTGTGGGTGATGCCAGCACAGCTGGGGCACTGAGGGCCGGAAGAGGAAGCCTCCACTTCCCCTGGAGGGGGAGAGGCGCGGGGAGGCTCTGGAACAGCTGTGGGGAGCAGTGAGCTGGGGCTGGTGATGAAAGGGCCCCAGGCGGGTAGGAGGCTGGGTGCCGGGCCCGCACTCATCCCGTTGCCCGGCTTCTTCCGCAGGGCCTGGTGGTGGCCGTTCTCTACTGCTTCCTCAATGGGGAGGTGAGTGTCCTGGGCTGCCGGGGTGCAGGGCAGCTCCCTCACAGCCGCACCCGGAAGGGGTGGTGGGGAGTGGGGGGTGGCGTTGGTGGGGGAGGCCGGGCTCTCCCGGCTTGGGTCTGTCTTCCAGGAGCCTGGGCGCACCTCATGGGAGCCCCAGGATCACCCGCAGGCCTTGTTAAAACAACTGCTGGGTCCTGCCCTGTTTCTAAACCAGCAAAAACAGGTCCCGTCAGTCTGGGCTGGAGGCTGAGAACGTCTTACCTAGCACCCCAGGTGATTCTTATCCTTGGGCAAGTTCAGGAAATGGAGGAAAGTGCAGGCACCCCAGCCCTAACCGCGGCTGCTGACTGCTTGCTTGATGGGTGATGTCGGTCACGGCCCTGCTCTGGGCCTCAGGCCTCTCATCTGTAAAATGAGTGACTCAGGTGAAACGTTTGCTGCTCCGTCCTCTGAGACCTCCAGAGAGTGTGACTCCTGGCAGGGCGGGGGGCTGCACCCCTAGCTGGAGGTCTCTGCCCTTGCCCAGAGCACTGTCGGGACGTGAGGTTCCTGGCACGGAGGCCGTGCAGTTGACATTAGTTGGATACGGTGTTGCACACAAGTAAAGCCTTCCCGTGACTGTTGATCACCTGGTTTGCCCCACTTGAATGCGGGGTAGCCTCTGATGTTTTCCAAAAATTAAGCATCAAGTCTGGCCTCAAAGGCTTTGCTGCTACAGCTGGGGATTGTGAAGGAAATTCCCAAAGAGCAGTCCTTTGGCCCCCAGATAAGTTCCGAGCTTGGGTGGCTTCATGGGGATGTGTCCAGTTGCCCCAGGTGACCAATCTGGAGACTGTGGAACAACCCCCTTCTTCGGGACAGGTGTGCGGAGATTGCAGGTGAAAGGACCCAAGGGAAAGGGGGCCCTCAATACCTACTGGACGTCGAGGTGGTAAATCTGAGCGGCCTGCAGGAGGGGAAGGCATGCCCGCTGGGCAGAAGTGGCAGAGCCCGAACGAGGCCCCAGGGGAGCAGGACCCTGGGCCAGGGTCATCCTTTCCTCCCGGCTGACGGCTGGTCTCTGGGGGCAGGTGCAGCTGGAGGTTCAGAAGAAGTGGCGGCAGTGGCACCTGCGTGAGTTCCCACTGCACCCGGTGGCCCTCGGCTCCTTCAGCAGCGGCACCAAGGCCAGCCCCTCGGAGCAGAGCCGGGGTACCTGCAGGACCAGTGTCATCTGAGGCTGGATCAGGGCCACCCAGACAGGCCAAGACGGGTCCTGAGGGCTGACGGCTGCCCATATTCCTGCCAGATGCTGTGTGATCGCTCCTGTGACTATAACACCCCTCCCCCGGGCCTCGGGGCGGGGGCGTGGTGGTAATTCCTCAGAACCGCAGGGACCTGGGGCAGGAAGAGGGCCTGGGATTTGGGTCTGTTGAGTTTTCTGGGAAGACTTCAGGGGTCCCAGGAGGGGGCAGGGGAATAAACGGTAACTGGGATGAGACTTGGTGTTTGCCAGTCCTCTTGCCCTGGAGCCACAAGGTGAAGGATGCTGTCCCCACCGCTTGCTGGAGGACGGGGCTGCCCGGGTCCCCCTGCTCCAGTTTTCAGGGACAAGCTTAGCGGAGACTGAGGCCCTCGGCCCTAGGTGGACCCTCCCCACCCCTCGCCGCAACTCACCCACCCGGTCGCTCTTCCCCCAGAGCCTTCTGACAGCCAAGTCACAGGGAGCCCAGGAGAGCCCCGGCCCTTTCAGTCGCCCTAGCATGGGATGAGGCACCCGTTCTTCCTGCTTTCGGCTAAGCTATCTGCAGTACAGCAGGAAATGGGGCAGAGTCCCATTGACAGAAGAGAAACTGGTTCACCAAGGTCCTGTGACTTGACCAAGATACTCAGCAGGGAAGTGGCAGCTCGGTCCAGGGCTTCTGGTTTCAAATCCCCAGCCTCCAAGGCTGTCTGTCTCCCCTGCTCCTGGGCAAGGGCGGACAGGGGCCTGTCTCCCCGCCCCACTGGGGATTTTAAGTCTCCCCCTGTACTCTGAATCTCAGTTCCCTCAATTATTAGCACTCCTTCCCTGCCAGCCATGTGAGGGTTAAAGGACTACATATTTGAACCCTTTTACAAAACGAAGCCTGCGTGCTCAGGGGAGAGCATTCTTGACAGAAGCAGAGGCGACCCTCCCCGCGGCTAGAGAAGAGGGCATCTTGCTGGTAGGTGGGCCCAGCTCTAGTCCTGGCTTTGGGTGACCCTGGACAAGTGGCCCTGGCCCCCAACTTCTGCATCTCACCCCTGCAGACAGGGTCACCCCCTTTGCATCTTATAGTCTGCTACTGGGGTGAGAAGGCCAGGTACCCATTTTCCAGGGCTTTCTCCAGGGACCTTCATGGACTCTGTACACCTTGGAATCAAAAAGTTAAAAAAAAAAAAGTAAAATCACAGGAGAGGTAGAGGCACCCAAGTCCAGCCCAGAAAGAGGACCTGGCAGGGCAGAGACCAAAACCCCATGCAATCAGTGGCAGCCGGAATGAACCAGGAAAGGCCTGAATTCATCAGGTGGGGGAGGGGCATGGGGCTAGTGTAGAGTGAAATGGGCTGAGGGCCACAAACCCACCTACTGGGCAGAAAAGGGACTGGACAGGGGCCAATTTGATGCACAGAAATGTAGGGTGGCCAGCAAGGGTGGAAATCTCCACTGGTTCCTGGTCCCCTCCACCTGCCGGCCTCTGCATCCAGGGTGGTTGTTAATCATTACCCGAGGTCGGGCCAGTCCCCAGTACCCCCTGGAGTCCAGCAGCTCCAGATACGTGCTCTTTGAAGTGTGTTCTAGGATAAAAATGGTACCCTGAGGCTGTCTGGCCCTTACCAAAGATGGATGCACACGCTTACCTCAGAGAGGACAGTATTAGAAGCCAGGCGGGCCCTCCTGGAAGGGCTTCAGGCGGGATTCACAGGGAGAGTCCCGAGGCACAGCCAGCTGCTGGAAGCTGGGGTTATCCAGGGATTACGGGGTACCCCCGACAAAGGGCAGGGCTCAAATAAAGTCGAACGGTTTGAAAAGCTTCTACACCCCAGCAGCCCTGAACGCTGCCTCCCTGACATGACCAAAGCTAAAGCAGGGAATTTGCACAAGGCCCTTTGAGCTGGTGAAGAAAGTCCTAGGCACTGACTGGACACCCTTTGCTGACGAATGATTCACTCTTAGCAACCCAGGAGGCCCCAGGGACCCTACAGCCCATATCCCGGCAGAGTCAGTAAAACAGGTGTGAAATGTACTTGGCTGTGCAGCCAGCTTGAGCACCAGTTACCTGAGCTGCTTCCACGTCTATTCCCATCCCAGGAAGGACTCAAGAAAAGGTTTTAAAATATGTTTCTTCTTGTAAAATCAACATCCTAATAACGTGGCTAAGCTGGTGCAGCTGCTGGCTCGGAGGCACCCACCTGGCCTCTGGGCTGCAAAGGCCACTGGCCCGACCACCCCAAGGCCAAGAGGCGGCAGTTTGAATGTCCCATGTTGGAGAAGTCCCATCGTGACCCCACTTGCTGGTAGAACTCAGTGTCCTCGCAGGGGGGCCTAAAATTCTGCGGGCAGGCCCCAGGGCTGCGTGACGCTGTCAGTACGGCTGATGCTGTTGACGTGGAGGCCGCTGACGGCGCTCAGGAAGAAGAGGAAGGAGGCCGTGAACTCGCTCCAGAACGTCAGCGTGAGGCCCATGAGCGTGACCTGGTTCCTGAGGAGGGTCAGGAAGCTCAGGAGGCCCCCGAAGGAGAGGATGAACGCGAGGAGGAAGAGGGCGGAGCCCACGGCCCACCTGTGCCACGAGCGGGGGTCCTCGGACACCTGGGACACCATGAGGAGCTCCAGGCCAAAGATGGCGACCACCACGGCCAAGGTGGCCACGCTGCGGGCCACAGCCATGCCCGAGGCTAGCCCGGGCACGTGGGCCTGCCTCAGGTCTCGGAGGCAGTGCAGCTCAGCCTGGTTGGAGGTGGTGCAGAAGTGCCACAGCCCGAAGAGGCGGTCGTCGGCCAGGAGCCAGTGGCCATCGCAGATGGAGAGGGAGGAGAGGACCACGGCCAGGGAGGCGCACAAGATAATGAGCGCCCGGATGGAGGGGTCAGAGAAGGACCGGCGGGGCCTCCTTTGGGCCAGCAACTTCTGGGCCTGGAAGACAGCACGGGGCAGCATGAGGGAGGGCCCCCGCCACAGCCCACCAGCCTCCTCAGGGAAGACCCAGAACACACCTTGTAGCTTCCGACAGCCACGGTCTCCCAGGATGCCCGGGAAGCCCCCCTTAGTCACAGCACAGACCCACCTCCTGGTGGGGGGGGGGGGGACCCGCCTCCCATCCTACCTGTTCCCCGTCCGTCCTCCATTCAAGACCTGTAAGCATTGCCTGTGGATCCAGTTATTCATCAGGCAAAGAGTTTCCTGACCTTTCTTTAATGATCTTTATAATGAGTAAGAAACCCAAATTGTATTGACAGGCAAATCTTAGTCCATTCTGAAGTCAGCAAACCTGTCTGGCTTGGCTGATGTGACCTTGAGCTAGCAGCCAGCCTTGGCTTCTTTGTATGCAAAACAAGAATACTGCACTAGACTTTATTAGCACATCAGTGAAGGTTACATAGCTCCCTCTTCTGGCCCCTGGTCTTCCCCAGTTTCATTCTAATCTGCACCCAGCTTTTTCAGCACTTTTCTTCAGTGCGCAGTGATATTTGCACTTTGCCCTTCAGTCTGGCTCAGCCTGTACTCCGCCCAGGACATGGCACCACTGTCTGTTCTAGAAGTTTCTGGGTGGGGGAGTCCCTGAGGCTCCCCTTCAGCCTATGGTTTCGGCCCTGCAAAAGTACACCCCATCCTCTCTCCTGGCAAGCTGGGCCAAGCGTCCAGTGAGGTGTCCCTTCTCACAGCCCCAGGACACCCCCAAGCCACCGTCCCCAACCCCCAACCCGGAAGCAAAAGGAATGCTTCAAAGGGTAAAACTCCTTAGACGGCCCACAAGCCCTCCCAGGGCATCCTCCTGCCCACCTCGCATGCCTAGGACAAGCCTAGAACTTTCCTCCTCACACCTACTGGTCCCTCCACCTGAAAGGCTCTTCTCCCGGCTGCCCCCCCCCCTTCTCCATTCTTCATGTCTCAGCTGAAACATCGCCTCCTGGGAGGGGTCCGTCCTGCCCACCCAACCCAGAATGGACCCCTGCGGTCACTCTCCATCAGGAACCGTTTTGACAGGTTTTCCATTCCTGTCTGATTCGTAGTGGGAGGGCAGGACCGTGTCCCCAGCACGTGGTGCCGTGCTCAAGAGCCACGAGGTCGAGTTTGCAGCCGCTGTCACTTCCATCTGAAGCTCCCTTTAAACCATCTCCTGCCCAGTCATAAATTACGCCCTTTAGAGTGTGTGTGGAAGCAGCCCAGGTCCCGCCCCAGTTTGGGAGGTAAGCAAAGCACACAGCTCATGCGTGACGATCACTGCTCGAAAGCAAACCGAAAGGGGACTCTGGGGGTGAGCCCTATGCCACGTGCAAGTGGAGGCTTCCAGAGGCGGTCTGGGGTACCCCTCTTGGGGAGGGGCAGACAGCAGAGCCACGCTCCCGGGAGGCCCCAGGATCCTTATGGACCCGGCTTGCTTTCAGCACTTCTGCCTAGTCAGGGTCCTGTCTCACTCTTAAACCTGAGTCTGGTGGAGATGCTCCATGGGGGGGGCGGGGTATGTAAAAAGGGAAACTCACACATAGGTCAGGGGACCAGCCCAAGAGCATTCACCGAGATCACAGTAAAGCCTGGCACAGCTGCCCGACAGCTGTATCATGTGTAGTGGGGGGGATGCACGCAACCGATGAATACCCACTGGGGCCTTCGTGTGAGGGGCTCAGTATGTGGTGAGGAGAAGGACAGAGGGACGCCCAAGGGCTCAGGACCCGACTCAGACCAGAGACAAAGGCAGCCTGGGGCGCTGTAGAGAGCACTCGGGCGGGGAGTCTGGGCTCTGGTTCTCAAACCGCATCCCCTCGTCTCCTGGAGGCCTCCAGGTGCTAAAGCAGGGG
Source organism: Balaenoptera ricei (assembly GCF_028023285.1). Classification (NCBI taxonomy): domain Eukaryota; kingdom Metazoa; phylum Chordata; class Mammalia; order Artiodactyla; family Balaenopteridae; genus Balaenoptera; species Balaenoptera ricei. The sequence goes on from NW_026777444.1 coordinate 1,503,614, forward strand.
GCAGCGGGTCAGCTCCCGGCCCCTCACTTCACCCACAGCAGGTCCCTCTTACCTGCTGGAGCCGCTGGGAATCTAAGAGTCCGTACTGGATTTCATTAGGAAAAAATGGCTCTACTGAGAAACAAACCAAGGGAACTTGGAAACCTCTGGGACTACAAACCATAAAGGTGTTTGTCTTTGCGCGGTTTCTTAACCTCCTTGGCCCTTATTTTCTCATCTAGGGTTCCGCAGTTGCATTTTGTAGCAGGAGTTAGTGATCCCTGCAGGAAAGAGTAGCCATGAAGGCACCCGGAGGTTATATAACTCCCTACAGGTTGATAAGTTTCTAGGATGGGAAAACCCCAGACACAGGCAACAAGTCACAAGAACGCAGCACCCAGAGGCCTTTTGACCTCAGACATCACGCTGTCTGGAGAAAAAGCACATGCCATCCTACCCTCAGCCCCACCTGTCCTGCACACAGAGTGGACTTTAATCTCCAGGCCCTCAGACATCACACTGGGATCAGAAAAAGACAGCTGACATCAGGTCGTTTTCCCCCTCCCACCCCAAAGGAGGGCATCATTCAAACCCTGACACCAGTAAAACTCCCAAGGATTAAGTGAGATCATGTATATAAAGGTGCCCAGCACAGAAGCAGTTCCTGATTAATATTAGTAACAATAATAAGGTATCTTGGGAGTCCTTATTCCTCACCACTGCCCCACACCCCGGCTGCCAGCACCTCTGTGAACTTTCAGTGATCCAGGGCGTGAAATCCTCTCCCGGAGGGCAGCTGGGCATCAGCGTGGTCAGTGGAAGGTCCGTGGACCAGAGGGTATGAGGGCAGTCTAGCCCTGCCCCTGACCCACCAGCCTCTAGCTCTGTGACCTTGGGCAAATCACTTTAATCTCTTAGGGCCTGGACTGTCTCCACTGAAAAAAAAAAAGAAAAATGGAAGCATTTCCCTTTTTCATCCAGAGCCCCGAATGATTAGGTAGTGACCTGTAGAACAGTGTCACGTGGCACTCCTGGGCCACTGAGTCCAGTGCCAAGGTCTTGTCCTCCTCTGTAACCCAGGACCCCATCTGATCCCGTCAACCCCTAAGTAGTGGACACTCTGGGCTGCTCACTACGCTTTCTCCACATCAACCCCCCGCCCCGCGCCCCTGCGCTTCCCCCCCACCCCCCACCCCTTCCCACTGCCCGCTCAGCCCAGGCCCAGGTCAGGCCCTCCTCCTCCTCAGCTGGAAATCTCTTCTACAGCCTCCTACAGAGTAAGCCCGCTCCGCCTGCGTGACCGCAGGGCACCGGTCAGGGAGGCGCAGGAGCCGGCCTGCTTGCCTTTTAGCGCTTTGACCTCCGGCGAGCTACTTACCCCCTGAAGATAACAGTACCTGCCTCCTGGCCCCCGGGTGGAGCCGAAACGAGACCTAAGCACCCCAACTGCTTAGAACAGTCCCAGGCCGGCGGTTACGTGCTCCTAGCATCAGCGGCGATTTTCAAGCCAGCACAGCGCCCCGCCCCGCGCCGCCGGCAGTAGCGCCCCAGGGTTTTACCTCATCTTCCCCGCCCCCCTTCTTTCACTAAAAGGTCAAGTCTGTTTACCTGGCTACTCTCCTGCCCCTCCCCACCCCCGTTAATCCTGCCGCAGTTTCTTCGCCTCTTAATCTAGCACTCGCTTCCCCCAAACCGCTCCGAAATCCCGGTGTGCACGTCTCTCCCCCGCAGGGCCGTCGGCTCCCGAAGGCGGGACCGCACCCGCTCCCACCCTCCTCACTGCCGGTCCCGGAGGCGGCCCGGCCGGTACCCCAGATTATGCCCAGCACGAGAGGAACTCGCTGCATCCGGCTCTAGGGTTGCGGTGTCCCGGCCACAAGGGGCTGGGGGCGCGGCCTGTGGGTGGAGTCTCTCCTGTTCGGGCCCAGAAGTCTGGTTCGACTCGATTCTGTCGCTGAGCTGGCCGCCACGGGCGGGTTACTTCACCTGAGCCTCGGTCACCGCATCTACAAAGTGGGCGCATTGGGATCAGCCGGAGTCTGCGCTGCGGGGCGCCGAGCACTTGCGGGCAGAGTCTGCGGGCCGCTCTGACCGTCCGGACCGTCCAGTCGGGAGGTGAGGAGGCGGGACGCGTCCGCTAGGGAAGCTCGACGCAGGGCAGCGGAGAGCCGCACGCCCGGGGGGTAGGCGTGGGGATGGACCCCTGGCATCCTTCTAAGGAGAAACCCCATCTCTGCGAGGCGGGCCCCTCCCCTCTCTACAGCCTGTCCTGAGGTTTCCGCGTGCCCCAGCGAGTCCACCCCCTTGCCCGCCCCCCAAAATCAGTTTCGGGAGGGGAGACGGTATTGCTGCCCCCGCCCAGGAAAGTCCTGGCTTCCCCAGAGATGCTTCCTCGTGTGACAAGGCGAGCCTCATTTTCGAGTGGATTCCGTCCATCCTCCGCCCCAGACGCGCCCCCTTTTAACAGGAGGGACCCCTCTGGTGCACCTAACGGATGGACACTGCGGACCCCAAAGAGAAGCACAACACTCCTCCCCAGCCGTTTGGGAGCCTCGGTGGCCGCAGGACCTCGAGGGGCCCGCGCCCTGGGCGGCTTCCCCCCCCACGACCCCAGCCGGGCCCCTCCCCGCCCCCCCCCCCCCCCGGGCTCTCGCCCACCTGCACGCCGAGGGCTGTCATCCCGCGCCGGGGCTCGGCTGCGCGCTCCCGCCTGGTTCCCTCGGGGCTCCCGAGCGCCGCTCTGCCGGGGCCGCGGCTCCCGACTCTGGACCTCTTCCCGGGGGCGGGGCGGGCCGGGGGAGGGGCGGGCGGAACTGCTGCCCCCGGGCGGCTGGTCGGGCCGGGCCCCTCCCCGCGCGCCGCGGGTCGGTTTGTGCTGAGTCAGCGGGGCCGCCGGAGGAGCCCCCGGGGAGGGGGGTGGCCAGAACCCGGCCCGAAGGGGAGGCTCGGGCCCTGGGGGAGGGCTGACCCGGCCGACTTGCAGGCCCGGAGTCGCTCCCCGGTCTCAGGGCACGGCTGTGCCCGCGGCGCCGATTCCTCGAGGGCCCGGGGCCGAGGAGCCGGGTCCGCCCGAGCGTCCGGGGGAGGCGGCGGCGTCCAGGCGGCGTCCAGGCGGCAGGCGCGCGCCGGGGCTCTGCAGCTCCACCACCTTGGGCCGTTGTGATCCTGGGCTCTTGTTTCCGTCTCTGAGCCACGGGCGGTAAATGAGATGATACCTGTGAAAGGGCGGGGTCTTGCGAGGCCTCGGTAAGTGTGAACGGAGTGTCTCCCCCGGGCAGTCTTTCCTGCGTCCCTTTCCTCTCCCCCAAAGGGGGCCGTACAGCCCTGCTCGCCTCCTCGCCTCCCCAGGGACCATCCAGAAGGCAAATAGGACAAAACAAAAGTCATTGTTCTTCCTGGACTTTTGATGGGGCTTGAGTTCTCAAGGGGGCAGCGCACAACGTCCCCACCCCAAGAAGGGTAAATCCCAGCTGAGACTCTCCCAGCCCTTCTCAGCTGTTGATAAACAGGGTGGGGGGTGCCGCTTAGGTGAAGGAGGGTCTCCTTTCTCCGTCGCGAAGCAGGGTGAGGGAAGTTACTTGGCCCATTCAGGCAGGCAGCTCCCCGGTGACTTTGCCCGGGGACGTTCTCAGCTGGCACCTAACGCTCCCGCCCCCCACCCCCACCCCCACCCCCCGCCCCATCCCGTGCATCTCCCTGTCAGAGGTTCATCTGATTCTTTCGCTGCCGCAGAAACCGTGTCAGGTCCGTTAACCTAGCGCCCACCTTGTTCCGTGTGTGGTCAGGCCTGTTTGGGGATCTGCTGCCTGTTACGCTTTCTTGGTAAGAATAGAAAGTCTTGAATCGGTGGAATTCAGAGCGACATGTCAGCAAGATTGCTGGAGAAGCAGAAATGACTTAGGAGTGATAATGAGGAAGTGATGGTCCGCTTCCAGTTATTTTATGAGCATAAGAAAGCCGGGGGACTTCCCTTGGCGGTCCAGTGGTTAAGACTCCGCACTTGCACTGCAGGTGGCGCGGTTAGGGTTCACCTGGGCCGGCCCTTCATTTGCACCGTAGGTTCCCGGGCTCCCCTAGGTCCCTCCGTGGTGCCGGGGCTGAGCAGAGTGGGTGTGGCAGAGTGAGAGACAGACGCTCCACTCAGCAGCAGTGACTGTTGTGAGGGGCAGGGGGTTCCCAGTGCCAGGGGGACTCTGGCAGGGGCAGAGGTGGGGGGGAGGGGAATGCCAGGGTGGGACCTTCAGGGGCTAAAACCAGGAACAGCCTGGGGCTGAGTGGTGGGACAGCACAGAACCCACCCTCTTGCTTGACTGTCTCTGCCTTTTCTCCTCCACCTGTCCTGCTTCTAGGCCTGGCCAGCGTTGGGGAAAGAGGAATTGCGTAAAGAAAGGGAGGACGTGGCCCCCACTCAGCCCTCTGACCACTGCTGTCTGATGAGAAAGACCCAGGCACTGATCTTAGAAAGTTCCAAGGCAAGGGCACAGGTACCGATGAATGAATCAACAAACTCAGTGAGTACCCTCCCACCTCCGCGCCTTTGTACTTGCCGCTTCCTCTGCCTGAGGTGCACTTCAAGATATTCACGGCCAAGACTCAACGCCTCACTCCCCCAAGGAGGTGGGAGAGAAGCCTGCAGTGACCACCGCACCTGAAACAAAGGTCCTCCGTTCTCTTCTCCCTCCCTCCATCACCACACGCGTGCCCCCTCTCTCTCCACAGTGTGAAATCCAAGAGGCCAGGGCCTTTGCCAGGCACGATAGTAGGTGCTCAATAAATATTCATTGAATATATGAATGAGTTAATTGTATACCTACTGTGTACCCGCTGTCCTGGCTAATGAGGGACGATAAAGGAGAAAAAGACAAAGTCCCCGTCAGGGGTAAGATGCTTGGGTTTTAGGGTCAAAATCTGCCTCCCCTTCATTTCTGCTCCCTCCCCGGCCTCCCCAGTTCAGGCCCACATCCTCCTTCTCTCTATTCCCTTGCACCCCTGGTCCGCGCCATCCTCTCCCCACTTCTAGGCCCCGTCACCTCTGACGTGGAGGCCTGCGTAAGAGCCTCCTGCTGGGCCTCCCTGCCTCCACTCTCAGCCTCTGTCCTGCAGTTTCCCATCCCCTCTCTCCGCAGGCCCACCCCTCTGCCCTCAGCTCCAGCTGCACGTGCCCGCTTGTGCCCTGGGCGGGAAGCTCTGTCCAGTCTCAGGGCTGCTGTGTTCACGGTTCCCTCTGTGTGACAGGCCTTCCCTGGGGGTCTGCTGGGCAGGCTGTCACCTCTTCAAGGGCCTCCCTTGAGTTCGCCAGCCAGGGTAGCACCCCACACGTGCTTGACCCTGTTACCTTCCTGTTTTCTTTCTTTCTTTTTTTTTTTTTTGTATATATTGTCTCATTCATTCTTTCTTTCTTTTTCTTTTTTAAATTTATTGAAATGTAGTTGATTTACAATGTTGTGGGCCTTCGTATTTTCTTGATCATTAGCTGAACTTCTCTATTTGTCCGTTTCCCTCTCTAAAGTACAGTACACAATTGAGTGCTAGGCCTGTCTCTCTTTCACCCCCGCATGCCCAGTTCTAAGAGCAGGGACTGGTCCATACGCTTGCTGATTGATGGAGCAGCCTCAGATGCATTCTGGGCGAATCACTTCCCCTCCGTGAGCCCTGGTTTTCTGTCATATGGGGACACGCATCCTTTGGGTGTTGCGAGGGTCACGGGGGCAGTGAGTGTGTCAACTGCTTGGTGCAGGGTGGGCACTGACCCCTGACCCCAGAGAAGCTTAGCTGAGGCAGGCTCCACTCTACCATTAGGGAGACCCCTGCCCCGGGTTTTTCTCCTTTGAGCTGTTGGGGTGTGGGGTCTCTGAGGTGAGCTGGGGCAGACACATGGGGAGACCCAGAGGCAATAACGGGGAGTCTGCTAGGAGCTGCCGAGTTCACTGGGCAGTTTCAAAGCTGATGACTAACTCTGCCTGCCCGAAGCCTGGACTTCTGGTCCCTCCGTGTTGTGGACCAGCCCACTTGCCTCTCCCTGTCCCCTTCCCGTCCTCTCCCCACCTTCTCCCCACCGCCCTGCCTTCACCCACTGGGTCTTTCTCTTCTCCCAGCCCCCTCCTCAAGGTTTCCTGATTCCAGGCCGGTTCCATCCCCTCCACGCCAGACCTCCCCCTGCCCTTTGCCTCCTCTGCCTCAAGCTCTAGCCCTGCATTCCAACCTCCTGTTTAGGCATCATAGTGGCCCAGGGGCTTCCCCGCCTGCCCTGGGGCTTGGCTTTACAGCGCTTCCCTCTGGGCCAGGCGGGTAGCAGGTGTGATGTTTATGCTGCGGGTGAGGGTGTCAGCCTCGGAGGGCCCCAGGGCACCAGTTCCCCACGGGGGCAAGGGCGGTGGGGAAGGGGACTGACCGGCTGAAGGGAGGAACGAGTGCAGCAGGATGCAGGCATCTTTCCTGAACGCCCCCATATATCAGAACTTCCCCCCACGTTGTCTGAAGAGGATGGGGAGGGATGTAGGTGGGCTCAGAGGGTGGCCTTTCTGTAGGGTCTCCCTTTCTACAGGCAAGTCCGTCCTTGAGATGGGGGCCCCTCCAGGGCACCAGGACCTGCAGATTTCCAGGCAGAGTTGGGGAGACTTCTAGCACCTTCTTTGCAGGCGTGGACCCTGGACTTGTCAGCGCACTCTGAGACACCGCGTCTCTAGGGGATGGTCCCCCTAACCAGGCACACCCAGGGCAGTTGTATAGAGCAGACTGCCAGCCCGTCCCTTCCCAAAATGGGCCGGTGCTCCTCCCTGATCAGGGCACCCCGCCTGCCGGATCAAAGGGTCCAGGAAGCAAAATTAGACACTAGGAATTGGTGGTGAGCACGGAATGATGACAAGAGAAGTTAAAAGCTTTAGGCAGGGCTTTGCCTAGGCTCTGGGGAAGCCCAGGAAATACCCCACCACCCCGTGTATTAGCTTTGACGTTTACAAGGAAGGCATGCTGTCACAGGGTCCAGAGGAGTGATAAGGGAGGGAAGGATGGTCCCCCACGGGGAGTGGAGGGGTGGGCTGTGGGGAGCCTCCGGGCCTTGAACCAGCAGGGTCTGGGAGTCTGGCCACTTAACCACCTCAGTCTGTAGACATGTTAAAAGCAAAAAAGTGTCGTCAATTCAAAAACTGGGAGGTTTGGAACTTCCCTGGCGGTCCAGTGGTTAAGACTCTGCGCTTCCACTGCAGGGGCCACAGGTTCAATCCGTGGTTGGGGAATTAAGATCCCGCATGCCTCACGGGGCGGCCAAAAAATTAAAATAAAATGAATTGGGAGGTTTTACACTAAATTCTGGATTTATTGGCTTCTCTTGAAAATGAGACAGTTTGGACCCCAAGGGTCCCTTTTCTGCATGGGAGCAGTGGCCACTTTGGGTGACTGCCCTTTGCATGGGCTGTGCTCTGGGGGGCCCCCAGTCTTACCGCCCCCCCGTTCGGTTCACTCTTCTGTGTTGCCTGCCTGGCCCTCGTAGGATTTCCCTTTATAAGCCCAGCTCTGTGTTGTGCTGGTAAATAACCCAGCCATGCTTTCAGGGTCTGTTTCCACACTACCACCACCGCCTTCCTGGCTGGCCCCAGTTTTTGTTCCCTGTAACTCTGCTCCCCCCGCTCCCCAGACCAGTCTCTCCTGCCCAGATTCCAGACCCTCCTGCTGCAGCCCTCACCCCGATGGCAATGGTCTCCCCCTTCTGGGTTCAGGTTCCCGAAGGAGAATCTCCTTAGTCCAGGAGAACGAGGCTGCTGGGTGTAAAGGCAAGCAGACGGTCTGAGCACTGGTGACTCTGGGGCTAGGGGTCCATCCTGGTCCAGAAAAGCTGTAACCAAGGGCTGGGGGCAGGCAGCCTCCTGGGCGGCAGGGGCTCTGGGCGAGAGAGCAATGAAGCAGGGGCCGTACATTCGACAGAGAGCCCCTCCCTGGAGTCATTGTGGCTCCCGCCATGAGCCCCCTCCCCTGGAGTGCGCCGGGGGTGCACTGACCAGCCAGGCCTCTCGGACCCTGCTCCTTGCCAGCCTCCAAGCCGACCACCTCCTTTTCATCTGGTATCACCTTGTCGATGGTGAGGGGACCCTTCCTCCTCTCTTCCAACTTTGCCCTGGATGATATTTTGTCTCTGACCTTATGAATTGATTTTTTAAATACATTTCAAGAATTCTAAATGCGACATTCTCCAGCTCCTATGTATTTTCTGGATATTTATGTGATTCTCAAACTTTTCCAGTAAATGACCCCCCCCCCCCGTCTTTTGTTTTGTTGGACTCCAGTTCCGAGCCTAGCCAACCATTCTCAGATCACAGCACGCGGGCATCCTTGCATCCAGATCCTCCTGGAGTTTATTTTCCGTTTTTCATTCCCCCAATGGTACCGCCTCTAATGTGTTTGATGTATATCCTTAACCATTGTGTATCCTTGTATGTGTGTGTGTGTGTGTGTGTGTGTGTGTGATTTTTGCTTTCCTAAGTGGCATTATGCTATAAATCTTGTTCTGTTTCCTACTATTCTCACCCAACAGCATGATTTGAGGCCACCCCTGTTGGTATATGTGTAAATCTAATTCAGTGTTTTATACATGATAAGTTGGGTCCCAGTAGCGGCTGGTGAGATCAATTTGGCGGGGGCATAATCACCACTTATAATAAATGAATACAATGTAATAGGCAATATCAGAGTGCCTCAAACATAATTAGGGTAAATGTTGTTTCATGAATTTTTTTTCAAAAAGAGATAGATACAGGTTGCAAAGTAAAAAGTATTTCTTAGGTGGGTCCCAGTAAGGAAAGTTTGAATGGTCTGGTTCATTGCTTCTTATTGCTTTATTTTTTTTAAATTAAAAAATACTTATTTATTTATTTTTAACTTTTGGCTGCGTTGGGTCTTCCTTGCTGCATGTGGACTTTCTCTTAGTTGTGGCGAGCGGGGGTTACTCTTCGTTGCAGTGCACGGGCTTCTCATTGCGGTGGCTTCTCTTGTTGTGGAGCACGGGTTCTAGGTGCTTGGGCTTCAGTAGCTGTGGCTTGCGGGCTCAGTAGTTGTGGCTCACAGGCTCTAGAGCGCAGGCTCAGTAGTTGTGGTGCACTGGCTTAGTTGCAGCTGAGGTTGAAAACCTCTATCCTAAAGGCTTTCTGCTTTCCTTAGTTCCTCACCCTACCCTCTTCTCTTCTGGGTTCACAGAAGATATTTCGACCTTGGAGGTTTGTTGGTTGGCTTGTGACTGCTCATAGAGCAGTGCAGGTTCCGAAGTGGAGGGTGAGGGCGGCTCCTTGTGTAGGTAACTGTTGTGAGTCAAAGACGTCTCTGCGTGTGTGTACATGTGGACCTGCACAGCCGCAGCTGCTCACACACGCGTCCCAGAGGCAGACGCTGTCCTTGCTTGTCCAAAGGGCATTTACTTGACAGTTTCGCGTCTCAAACACAAGTGAGAACCAAGAAATAAGCCCTCAGTAGACCTGAAGCTAAACATAATAGTCAATCAATTTCAGCTAAAAAAAGGATGAAGCCCTCCAAAACTCCTCAACAGCCAGAGTCAAGTCATTATTTACTTTTTTTTTTTTTTTTTGGCTGCACCACGTGGCTTGTGAGATCTTATTTCCCAGATCAGGGATGGAACCCAGGCCCTTAGCAGTGAAAGCACGGAGTCCTAACCACTGGACCGTCAGGGCATTCCCAAGTTAAGCCATTATTGAATTAATTAATTATACTGATTGATGTTCTCCTGACCTCAGGTCAATAGGAAAAGTTTGCTCACTCTTGCTTAAGAAGACGGGGAGCCCACAAAGCACTGAATTCTACCCGTTACTGATGGAGTGCCTGTGCCTCAAGGGGCAGCTGCAAGTGTCTGGAAGACTGATTTATGTGCAGTCAGATGATTTAATGTATGGGTTTGTGTTGGTGGCATAATAATATAATACTATTTGTCAAGTGCTTGTTATGTACTAGATCATGTGCCGAGTATGCTAGAACGTACAATTTCATTTATTCCTCACATCAGTCTTTTTTTTTTTTTTTCTCACATCAGTCTTTTGAGGCAGGTACTATCACAATCTTCGGTTTCGAGGGAGAAACGGAAGCACAGAGAAGTCAAGCAATTGGCCCAGGCACACACACAGTAATGGTAGGTTGGGGTTTAAATCCAGAACTCTCTGCAGGGTCAGCCCTGAACCTTGGCAGGACACCCACAACCTTGACTCACTGCTCGTATCCTGGGCACTTTGTAAAGGCGTTTTAAAGAGTTTCACAAGGGACTTCCCCGTCAGTCCAGTGGTTAAGACTCCTTGCTTCCACTGCAGGGGACGTGGGTTCGATCCCTGGTCAGGGAACTAACATCCCACGTGCTGGGCGGTGCAGCCAAAAAAAAAAAAAAGAGTCTCACAAATCTACTGCGGGTATTTTCTAGAGACTGCCCAGCTGCTGAGACGCTGAGCAGGGAACCAGGAAATGCCTCTCTCTGGGGAAAATGTAAGCGGGGACTGGACCCAGCAGGAGAATGGCGAATCTGGGGCTCTCAGGCTGCCCGCCGCATTGCCCAGGGCAGGCTGGCCGGGCTGGGCGGTGCTGCAGACAAGGGAGCCCACCTTCTGTCGCTCTTCTCTTCCTGGCCACTCACCCCAGGTTGCCACCAACAGAACTGTCCCAAACGGGATACATGTGGCTTCCCAAGTCGTGTCTATGGGCAGGACCCCACAAGATCCCAGCAAATCACTATGCCTCCCTCTGCTGGCCTCTGCTTGGCATTACAGTCAAAGAACCCACGTTTAAGTCCTGCACCAAAGGCTGGCACCCCGCTGCCTCTCCTCAACTCTGCCCAGTTCTCCCGGGTCGGGGAAACTGACCCTCTCCCACCGTCCCTGCCACTCCATCCCACTGGAGCCACGATTTCAGAATCCCACGCCCTGGCCATGGCAACAGGCGCATGGCCCAGGGCAGCAACAGCGATGGGCCCCAGGGGTGGGAACATAACCCAGACAGGGCAGTCCCGGGCTTCATATGTGTACACTGCGCATGTCCCTTTCCTCTGGGTTCCCCCAGGCGGGGCTGTCAGCCTGGGCTGTGCGTGGCCTCAGCCCTCCTCCTGGCGTAAGGCCGCCCAACCACGGCAGGGGGGGACCAGGCCGATGCCCAGAGAACCCCGAGCGAGAGAACCAGAGCATCACAGCGCCTGGACCCAGTCTCAGAGGGCCGCCCACCGCTGTGGCACGCGGGCTCAGCAGTTGTGGGATCTTCCCGGACCAGGGCTCGAACCCGTGTGCCCTGCATTGGCAGGCGGATTCTTAACCACCGTGCTACCAGAGGAGCCCCCAATTCAGAATTTTCTATAATTTTACTTCCCTGGCTTTAAAGGAACACAAATTATCTAAAATATATTTAAAATATACTTCTTAACTTACCTTGTTTCCAGATTAAGATATTGCCATGCTTGACGGTTTCTCTTAACACAGTGACCATCTTAGATATTCGTAAATATTAGGACATTGAAAAGTCTTTGGCAGATTTCCAATGTGACTAGAAGTGTTAAATAATAATAGCCAGCCCACTACCAAATTTTTTATAAAGATATAATGAAAATATTGTGACTCACTTTTAGAAGATCCACATACAGCTGTGATTTTTAAAATACTAGCCATTGCATACTACTTAAGACAATTTAAGACAAAATATATTAAAACTTAAAACTTTAGCATATTTAAGAGCCAAGACAATGGGTGCTTTTTGTAGATACTTTCATTGCAAATAAACTTTCTCCTAGTAAATTCAAAATCTCAAGGCTTTAGATTAATTTTGTATATTTCAATGGTAAATTAGGATATCTATAATCTTATTTTTTATCATAAGCTCCTTTCCCATAAGAATTGATATTTTTGGGACTTCCCTGGCGGTCCAGTGGTTAAGACTCTGTGCTGCCACTGCACGGGGTGCAGGTTCCATCCCTGGTCGGGGAACTAGGATCCCACATGCTGTGTAGCATGGCCAAAAGATAAAAAAAAAAAAAAAAAAAAGAATCGATACTTTTATTTGTAGATTCTTCATTCCCCATTTCTTTACTTTTCCTTTTTGTTTAATTTTTATGTCAGAAAGTGTATGCCTATCTCTTGTTAAAGCTTTTCATTTTTCTAACATATTTCAAAGGTGTTTTCTCTCATTGTAAACAAGGGGAAAGGCCTTCTAACAAGCATGCATTTTATATAGAGTCAGGATTTTTCTCTTATCAATTTCCACTTGGTTCACAGTATCATCCCATCATGAATCCTGCATAAATATTTGTAATATATTTATACCAAGATGCTTCTGATTTCACCACGTTGCATTTCCTAATAGGATTTTATTTTAAATATTAATATAATCATATAGTATTTGACTTTGTTTTGTATCATACACTAATATATGCTTTAAATAAGTGGACACATATATTAACATTTGCTCAATGTCATTAATTTGCCTGGGATGGTAGCTGATTGCATTTGATCTTGATGCCCGTTGGGCATTCTTATCAGTGTTTAAGTGCTTTTTAGAACAGATGTGAAAATATCTAATCTACTCACTGAATTTGCAAAACATGTTTGTAAATTGTACAATATTTTGGGAGTTCCCTGGCAATCCAGTGGTTAGGACTCCACGCTTTCACTGCCGTGGCCTGGATTCAGTCCATGGCTGGGGAACTAAGATTCCACAAGCTGCGGGGGCTTCCAAAAAAAAAAGAAATTGTACAGTATTTTAAAGGTTATCATGATTTAATTTATAGGAGCAGAAATTTTGTCTCTTAAGATTATGAGCTGAACACATTTGCCATAATCATATACAGTTGAGGAATATGGCTTCTACCACTTTGTACAACTGCCAGAGTCACTCATGTAAAATATGTGTGACGATGAGCATTTCTAAGCCAACATTATCTTTTTCCAATTTACTAATAATTACCTAAGTTACAGCATATCAGTTTTTTCTTTCAATACAATCAATACATCTTTCTTCTGTGGTGATGGAAGTGTTCTTTTTTTTTTAATTGAAGTATAGTTGATTTACAATGTTGTGTTAGTTTCTGCTGTACAGCAAAGTGACTCAGTTATACATATATAGACGTTCTTTTTATATTCTTTTCCATGATGGTTTATTACAGGATATTGAACATGGTTCCCTGTGCTCTGCAGTAGGACCTTGTTGTGTATCTGTTCTCTATAGAATAGTGTGCATCTGCTAACCCCAAACTCCCAGTCCATCCCTCCTCCACCCTCCTCTCCCTTTGGCAACCACAAGTCTGTTTTCTATGTCTGTGAGTCTCTTTTTGTTTCATAGATAAGTTCATTTGTGTTGTATTTTAGATTCCACATATAAGTGATATTGTATTTGTTTTTCTGTTTCTGACTTACTTCACTTAGTATGATAATCTCTAGATCCATCCATGTTGCTACAGATTGCATTCTTTCATTCTTTTTAATGGCTGAGTAATATTCCATTGTATATATGTACCACATCTTCTTTATCCATTCATCTGTCAATGGACACTTAGGTGGTTTCCACATCTTGGCTATTGTGAATAGTGCTGCTGTGAATAGGGGTACATATATCTTTTTGAATTATAGTTTTGTCTGGATTTATGCTCAGAAGTGGGATTGCAGGATCATATGGCAACTCTATTTTCAGTTTTTTGAGAAAGATGGAAGTGTTCTTAAGATGAACATACCTTATCAGGTGATGTGTTTGTTTAACATGGGCCACTTCTTTTTTTTAAAAAAATTATTTATTTATTTTTGGCTGTGTTGGGTCTTCGTTTCTGTGCGAGGGCTTTTCTTTCTAGTTGCGGCAAGTGGGGGCCACTCTTCATCGTGGTGCACGGGCCTCTCACTATCGTGGCCTCTCTTGTTGCGGAGCACAGGCTCCAGACGCGCAGGCTCAGTAGTTGTGGCTCACAGGCCTAGTTGCTCCACGGCATGTGGGATCTTCCCAGACCAGGGCTCGAACCCGTGTCCCCTGCATTGGCAGGCAGATTCTCAACCACTGCGCCACCAAGGAAGCCTGGGCCACTTCTTTTGTACAATCAAAGCAAGGAAAAGTATTTGCTTTTTACATTTTCAACTCTATTTAATATCTAACCTGATTTCTTAGGAGCACTATGTGTTTCTTTTGAATTGTGGTGCACATATAGGAACAGATCACTCTTTATCTTGACTTACATTGCTAACTATATGGATGGACATTGTAATAACATGTAATTCTTTTTTTTTTTAAATAAATTTATTTATTTATTTAGTTTTGGCTGCGTTGGGTCTTTGTTGCTGCGCGCAGGCTTTCTCTTGTTGAGGCGAGCAGGGGCTACTCTTTGTTGCGGTGCGTGGGCTTCTCATTGCGGTGGCTTCTCTTGTTGCAGAGCACGGGCTGTAGGCACGCAGGCTTCAGTAGTTGTGGCACGCGGACCCAGAAGTTGTGGCGCATGGGCTTGGCTGTTCCACGTCATGTGGGATCTTCCCTGACCAGGGCTCAAACCCGTGTCCCCTGCATTGGCAGGCAGATTCTTAACCACTGTGCCATCAGGGAAGTCCAACATGTAATTCTTTACCACTGGACCATGGTGGTCCAGTGGTAAAGAATCTGCCTTACAATGCAGGGGACACAGGTTCGAGCCATGGTCAGGGAACTAAGATCCCACGTGCTGCGGGGCAACTAAGCCCTTGCGCCACAACTACTGAGCTTACGCCCCTCAACTAGAGAGCCTGCGTGCCGCAAACTACAGAGTCCATATGCCCTGGAGCCTGCACGCCACAAGTAGAGAGAGAAAACCCACACACCTCAACTAGAGAGAAGCCCGTGTACTGCAACGAAGAGCCCGCATGCCTCAGTGAAGATCCCGTGTGCTGCAACTGAGACCCAACGCAGCCAAAAAATAAATAAATAATAAAATAAGTCTTAAAAAAAAAGAAAAAGAAATATTCCAGGGTTTGAGCTTCCAGTAATTCCATCTGATCTTCTAAGAGTCAACTTATTTCTGGCACAAAATGTAGCAGCATCTGAAATCACTTGCAAGATAATTTGCCATTGTTGGTCCTCTGATTTTGTCACTTTCTCCTGTCATCTAGGAACTGATGACTTTGAATATTTTTTAAACACTTTGGATTAGAAAAAATCATGATGATAAATTGAATCTTTGTGGTCACAACTTTTCTCATTATTCTAAACTGGTATTTGAGTTGACAAATAGTTGATTTTGTGCTATTAGTCCTGAAATGTAAACATGGAAACAAAATTAAAACCAGCCAGTCACAATGAATCGTTAATCATTTTATTTTTATTTTATAAACTGACCTGTTGAATATGTTCAGCCATGAAGTGAAATAGACTCACGTCAGTCTGAATCCTGACCTACATCTATGGTGACAGGCTTTTTAGAGAGTGAACCCAGGACACAGCCGCTCCAGTAAAACAACAACAACCAAGAATACTTCTAAATAACATAGTGTATAATAAATTATTATCCACATGTGCATTAATAATTTAATATAAAATGTGCCATATGGGTGCTATAGGAAATTATGTCTTATCCTGGGTTATTTACTTTACTGTGTCATGAATCCAATTAAAAAAATAAAACTAGGGCTTCCCTGGTGGTGCAGTGGTTGAGAATCTGCCTGCCAATGCAGGGGACACGGGTTCGAGCCCTGGTCCGGGAAGATCCCACATGCCGCGGAGCGGCTGGGCCCGTGGGCCACAGCTACTGAGCCTGCGCCTCTGGAGCCTGTGCTCCGCAACAAGAGAGGCCGTGATAGTGAGAGGCCCGCGCACCGCGATGAAGAGTGGCCCCCACTTGCCGCAACTAGAGAAAGCCCTCGCACAGAAACGAAGACCCAACACAGCCCCCCCAAAAAATAATAATAAAATAAAATAAATAGATAAATAAATAAATAAAACTAGGTGACAGTGGAAAATTATAGTAATTACTAGTAGGACAATAGATAAAGTGTTAGAAAAATGTAAAAACTTGATGTATTGATTAATATATTTTAATTTAAAATACTTTCAGATTTATAAAAATTTTGTGGGACGTCCCTGGTGGTCCAGTAGGTAAGACTTTGCGCTCCCAGTGCAGGGGGCACGAGTTCAATCTCTGGTCAGGGAACTAGATCCCGCATGCCGCAACTAAGAGTCCACATGCTGCAACTAAGAAATCCACATGCTGCAACTAAGAAGCCCAAATGCCACAACTAAGAAGTTTGCATGCCACAACTAAAAAAAGATCCCGAGTGCTGCAATGAAGATTCTGCGTGCTGTAAATAAGACCCTGTGCAGTCAAAAAAAGAAAGAAAGAAAGAAAGAAAAAATTTTTTCAAAGAGAGTGCAGGATTCCACAAGTAGCCCTGCCCGAATTTCCTATTTTAATACCATCTCCCATAATTAGGGTACATGGTCATAATTAATGAACCAATGTTGATATGCAACTATTAACTACAGTCCACTCTTTTTTCAAAGTTCTTAGTTTTACCTTCTTCTTCTCTAGGATCTCATCTAGGATAGCTCACTGTGTTTAGTGGTCATGTCTCCAGTGTTAGAGTCTCTGAGACATCCCTTGTTTTTGATGACATAGACCATTTTCAAGGGTGCTTGCCAGGAATTTTGTAGCATGAATTTTACCTGGTGTCTCCCTTGTGATTAGCCTGGGGCTTTGTGTTTTTGGAGGGGAAAACCACAGAGGGTAAAAGTAATTCACAACAGTCCATATACAGGGCAAAAGCTCTGAGGGTGGCTTATTCCTTTCTTTAAAAAATTTTTAAATTTTTATTTATTTTTTGGCTGTGTTGGGTCTTCGTTGCTGTGCGCGGGCTTTCTCTAGTTGTGGCGAGAGGGGGCTTCTCTTCGTTGCGGTGCGCGGGCTTCTTATTATGGTGGCTTCTCTTGTTGCAGAGCACGGGCTCTCGGCGCACAGGTTTCAGTAGTTGTGGCATGCGGGTTCAGTAGTTGTGGCTCGCGGGCGCAGTAGTTATGGCACACAGGCTCAGTTGCTCCGTGGCGTGTGGGATCTTCCCGGACCAGGGCTTGAACCCATGTCCCCTGCATTGGCAGGCGAATTCTTAACCACTGCACCACCAGGGAAGTCCCTGTGGCTTTTTACCGTTGATGTGACCCTGGTCCCCTGGCTGAAGGAGGGCTTGTCAGGTTCCTGCACTATAACTTTCCTCTTTCCCCCAGTCCATTCTGTCTGTACCTTTTGGAAGGATGTCACTACGCACAGCCCATGTTTAAGGAGTGGGAAGCTGTGCTCCACATCCCTGACAGTTATAACATTTATATTAACTTTTAGGGTTTATGCCTGAAAGATTCCCACGCTCCCATATTATCTATTTATTTTTTCCAGGAAAATAGCTGTAAAATTGACTGTGAGTTTATGAAACGATGCTCCACCTTAGTAATGATCAGAGGGACGCTGGATGCAGCCGTCTGTGCCTTGAATAGTGTCTGGCACATAGTCTGTGCTCCGTAGATATTTGTCAATGAGTAAGACTCAAAAGCTGTGAGGGAGGACATGCAGAGTGTCACCGGTGGCAAAGAGATTCCAAGCAGAGTGAAGAGCAAGGGGACATGCCACAAGGAAGGGACGTGCCTGGCTTTTTTGAGGACCGTCAGGAATGCTGTGTGTTTGAAGTTAAGTGAGCGAGGGAGAGAGTCCTGGGGGTTGTGAAGAGACTTGTCAGCCGTTGAAAGGACTTTGGCTTCTACTCTGGGTGAAATGCCAGGGAAGGGTTTTAAGCAGAGAAAGGACATCATCTGACTTACTCTGGCTGCTGTCCCACAAATGGTCTGAAGGGGCAAAAGGAGAATCAGGGGGCCGATTAGGAGATTGCCGTAGTGACCCAGGTGGGAGCTCAGGCAGGTTGTTAGCCGTGGAGATGGGGACAAGGGGGCAGGTTTTAGGTGTGTCTTTGCAGGTTCAATAAGGGCCAGCCCCACAGGTGTGACACTTTTGCTGTCACACTGGGTCCTTTGCTCAGAAAATCCTGTGCTTGTTTTCATGCTCTGCTGTCACCATCTTGAAATATTTTTTCCGGCTTTATTGAGATACAATTGACATAACACTTTGTCAGCTTAAAATGTGCAACGTAGTTATTTGATAAACCTGTATATTGTGAAACAATGACCATAGGTTATTTAACTATTTATTTTTTGTGTGATGAGAACATTTGAGATCTACATTCTTAGCACCTTTCAAGAATATAATAGTTTTGTTAACTATAGTCACCATGATGTACGTTGGATTTCCCAAAACTTATTCATCTTATAACTGGAAGTTTATACTCTCTGACCACCATCTCCTCATTTTCCCCACTTCCCAGGCCCTGGCAACAACCGTTCTATTCTCTGTTTCTCTGAGTTTGGCTCTTTTAGAATACACATACATAAAAGGTTATACAGTTCTAGTTTTAATTTTTTTTATTATTTATTTATTTATTTATGGCTGCGTTGGGTCTTCGTTGCTGCACGCAGGCTTTCTCTGGTTGCGGTGAGCGGGGGCTGCTCTTTGTTGCGGTGCGTGGGCTTCTCATTGCGGTGGCTTCTCTTGTTGCAGAGCACAGGCTCTAGGCACGCGGGCTTCAGTAGTTGTGGCATGCGGGCTTCAGTAGTTGTGGCACGTGGGCTCAGTAGTTGTGGCTCACGGGCTCTAGAGCGCAGGCTCAGTAGTTGTGGCGCATGGGCTTAGCTGCTCTGTGGCATGTGGGATCTTCCCAGACGAGGACTGGAACCCGTGTCCACTGCATTGGCGGGTGGATTCTTAACCACTGCACCACCAGAGAAGCCCTACTTTTAATTTTTTTAAAGTTTGCAGTGTGATCTGAACCATTTATATGCCGCAATCTGATTACCACCATAGCTTTACTTAACATCTATATCACATCCCATAATTATACTTTATTTTTGGTGAGAACATTTATGATCCAGTGTCTTAGCAATTTTGAGATACATAAAACAGTATTGTCGTCTGTGATCACTGTGCTGTGTGTTAGGTCTACGTAACTTATTCATCTTCTGGTATCAAGTTTGTGCCTTTTAACAACATCTCCCCAATTTCTCCCCTTCCTCACCCCCTGGTAACCACCATTCTACTCTCTGTTGCTAAGGGTTTGGTTTTAGAGTCCATATATAGGTAACATACAATATTTGTCTTTGTCTGGCTTATCTCACTAAGCATAATGCCCTCAAGGCTCATCCATGATGTCTCAAATGGCAGGATTTTCTTCTTTCTTTCTTTTTTTTTCCTTCTTTCTTAAGGCTGAATAATATCCCATTGTATGTAAACACCACATCTTCTTTATTGATTCCTCTGTTGTGAATAATGATGCAATAAACATGCGAGTGCAGATATATTTTTGATACCTTGCTTTTATTTCCTTTTGCTATATACCAGGATGTGGTATTGCTGCAGCATATGGTCCTATATTTAATTTTTTGAGCAACCTCTACAGTTTTTCCATAGTGACTAAACTATTTATATACCCACCAACAGTGCACAAGGGTTCCCTTTTTTCCATACTCTCACCAATGCTTATCTCTTGTCTTCTTGATAATAGCAATTCTAAAGCTGTGAGATGATACCTCATTGTGGTTTTGATTTGTATTTCCCTACTTTTTAGGGATGTTGAGCATCTTTTCATGTACTTGTTGACCATTTAGAAGTCTTCTTTGGAAAAGTATGTATTCAATTCTACTGCCCATTTTTAAATTGGATTTTGTTTCCTGTTTTTGCTTGTTTGTTTTTGCTATTGAGTTGTATGAGTTCAGTATAAACAGATTTTGGATACTAACCTTTTATCCAATATAAGCTTTGAGAACATATTCTCCTTTTTCTGTATTCTCCCTTAACATTTTGTTGATTGTTTCTTTTGCAGTGCAAAAGCTTTTTAGGTAGATGTAGATCCACTTACTGATTTTTTACCTTTGTTGCTTATGCTTTTAGGGTCATATCCAAAACAATCATTGCCAAGACCAATGTTAAGGTACTTCTTCTCTATGTTTCCTTCTAGGAGTTTTAGGGTATCAGTCCTTATGTTTGTCTCTAATCCATTTTGATTAATATTTGTGAGTGCTATAAGATAAGGGTCTAATTTCATTTTTCTGCATGTGGTTTTCCAATTTTCCCAACAGCATTTGTTGAAGACACTATTCTTTCTCCATTCACAATAGCATCAAAACCAATAAAATTGTTAGGAATAAATTTAACCAAGGAAGGGAAATAATTGTACAATAAACACTTGAAGATTTTGATGAGAGAAATTGAAGAAGAAAAAATAAAATAGAAAGATATACTGTGCCCATGGAGCAGAAGAATTAATATCGTTCAAATGTCCATACTACACATCTATAGATTCAATTAAATCTCTATCAAAATTCTAATGACCTTTTTCACAGATATAGAAAAAAAAACCTTAAACTTTGTCAAATGAAAGACCCCAAATAGCCAAAGCAATCCTGAGAAAGGACAAGTTGGGAGGCATCAAACCTCCTGATTTAAAACTATATTACAGAGATATAGTAATTAAGACAGTATGGTACTGGCAAGAAAATAGTCACATAATCAGTGGAACAGAATAGAGAGCCCAGAAATAAACCCCTGCATATAAAGTCAACTAATATTTGAGAAGGGAGTCACACATACTCAATGGGCAAATGATAGTCTCTTCAACAAATGGTACTGGGACAACAAAATGACTACTTTTAATTTTTTGAGGAACCTCCATACTGTTTTTCATAGTGGCTGTAGTAGTTTACATTTTCACCAAAAAGGATTTCCTTCTGTCCACATCCTTGCAAACAATTGTAATCTCTTGTCTCTTTGACTGTACCCATTGTAACAGGTGTGAGGTGGTATCTCATTACGGTTTTGATTTGCATTTCTGTGATGTTGAATGATGCTGAACATCTTTTCATGTACCTGTTGGACATTTGTATTTTTTTTTTTGGAAAAGTGTCTAATCAGATCTTTTAACCATTTTTAATCAGATTATTTGTTTTTGTTTGTTTGCTGTTGTGTGATTTCTTTATATACTTCGGTAATTACCATTTATGATAAGACAGTTTGTTAATTTCTCCCATTCCATATGTTGCCTTTTCATTCTTTGGATTATTTCTTTTACTGTGCAGAAGGTTTTTGGGTTGACATAGTCCCACTTGTTTATTTCTCCTTTTCTTGCCTGTTATTTTGGGGTCATATGCAAAAAATAATTATTGCCAAGACCAATGTCAAGGAGCTTTTCTCCTATATTTTCTTTTAGGATTTTTATTGTTTCAAGTCCTGCATTTAAATCTTTAATCCATTTTGAGTTAAATTGTGTGAGTGATGTAAGATAAGGCTCCAATTCCATTCTTTTTGATTCCTACGATTGTACCAGTTTACACTTCGACCAAAAGTACATAAGAGTTGCCCTTTTTTTTTTCTTCACATAACCATTCTAGCAGGTATGAAGTGATATCTCATTGTGGTTTTGATTTGCATTTCCCTGATATTTAGATGAGCATCTTTTCATGTACCTGTTTGTCGTTTGGATGTCTTCTTTGGAGAAATGTCTATTCAAGTCTTTATCCCAGTTTTTTATTTTTTATTTTTTTAGCCATCGAGCTTTATAGATTCTTTATATATTTTGGATAAAGCCCTTATCAGAAAGATGGTTTCCACATATGTTCTCCCATTCTGTAGGTTTCCTTTGTATTTGCTGATTGTTTATTTTGCTATGTAGAAGTGTTGTTTTTTACTTTAATGTTTTTTGCTTGTTTGTTATTTTAGTTTTTATTTCATTTGAAACAAGTTCCACTTGTTTATTTTGGCTTTTGTCACTTGCACCCTTGGTACAAATATCCAAAAAGTCTTTGTCAAAACCAGTATCAAAGATGCAAGAGGGAGGAGATATGGGGATATATGTGTACGTATAGCTGATTCACTTTGTTATAAAGCAGAAACTAACACACCATTGTAAAGCAACTATACTCCAATAAAGACATTAATAAAAAAAAAAAAAACCAAAACAAGGAGTTTATTCCTTAGGTTTTCTTCAAGTAACAGAAGAAGTAATAGTTTGGGGGTCTTACATTTAAGCCTTTAGTCCATTTTGGGTTAATTTTTGTGAGTGGTAGAAGAAAGTGGTTTATTTCATTCTTCTGCTTGTAGTTACCCAGTTTTTCCAGCACAATTTATTGAAGAAACTATTCTTTTACCATTGCATCTCTTGGCTCCCTTGTCAAATCTTTGTTGACCATGTATGAGTTGGTTTATTTCTGGGCTCTTGATTCTGTTCCATTTGTCTATGTCTCTATTTTTTGCCAGTATCATACTGTTTTGATTACTATAGCTTTGTAATAAAGTTTGAAATCAGGAATTGTGATGCCTATAGATTTGTTCTTTTTTCTCCAGATTGATTTGGCTATTAGGGGTGTTTTGTGGTTTCATACAGCTTTTTGGGTGGTTTTCTTTATTTCTGTGCAAAAGTCATTGGAATTTTGATAGGAATTGCATTGAATCTATAGATGGCTTTGTATAGTATGGACATTTTAACAATATTAATTCTTCCTATGCACGATCACAAGAACTCTTTCCATTTATTTGTATCTTCTTAAGTTTCTTTCATCAAGGTCTTGTAGTTTTATATATCTTTCACCTACTTGGTTTAATTTATTCCTAAGTGTTTTATTTATTTTTGAGGCCATTGTAAATATGATTGTTTTCCTTACTTCTTTTTTCAAATTGTTTGTGGTTAGTATATTAAAACACAGCTGTTCGTACTTCCCTGGTGGCACAGTGGTTAAGAATCCGCCTGCCAATGCAGGGGACATGGGTTTAATCCCTGGTCTGGGAAGATCCCACATGCCACAGAGCAACTAACCCCATGCACCATAACTACTGAGCCTGCACTCTAGAGCCCACGAGCCACAACTACTGAGCCCATGCACCGCAACTACTGAAGCCCACGCACTCTAGGGCCCATGTGCCACAACTTCTGAGCCTGCGTCCTGCAACTACTGAACCCCACACGCCTAGAGCCTGTGCTCCACAGCAAGAGAAAACACTGCAATGAGAAGCCTGCGCACCGCAATGAAGAGTAGCCCTGCTCGCAGCAACTAGAGAAAGCCTGTACACATCAATGAAGACCCAACTCAGCCAAAAATAAATAAGTAAATAAAATAAAACACAGCTGTTTTTTGTACGTTGATTTTGTATCCTGCAACTTGACTAAATTTGTTTATTAGATATAATGGTTTTTTGGTGGAATCTTTAGGATTTTTCATATATAAGATGATATTAAATGCAAACAGAGACAGTTTTACTTCATCCTTTCCAATTTGGATTTCTTTTATTTCCTTTTCTTGTCTAATTGACATGGCTAGGACTTCCAGCACCGTATTGAAAAGGAGTGATGAGAGTTGACATGCTTGTTTTTTTTCCTATTTTTAGCAGAAAATCTTTCAGAATTTCACCATTGAGAATAATGTTTGCTGTGAATTTGTTCTTTATGACCTTTATTATGTTGAGGTACATTTTTCTAAACCAATTTTGGAAGGATGTTCAATTTTGTCAAGTGCCTTTTCTGCGTCTATTGAGATTACCATATGATTTATATGTTTTATTCTATTAATGTGGTGCATCACATATTTTAATTTACATATTTTATTTAATTTACATTGAACCATCCTTGCACCCCAGGGATAAATCCCACTTGGTCATGGTGTATGATCCTTTTTGTATACCATTGAATTTAGTTTGCTAGTATTTTGTTGAGAATTTTTGCATTTATATTCATCAGGGATACTTCCCAGTTTTTTTTTTTTTTTTTTTCTGGTAGTGTTCTTATGTAGGTTTGGTATCAAAGTTACGTTGGATCCATAAAATGAGTTTGGGAATGTTCCTCCTCTTCATTTGTTTGGAAGAGTTTATGATAGATTTGTATTAATTCTTATTTAAGTGTTTGGTAGAATTTCCCAGTGAAGCCATCTCATCTTTACTTTTTTCTGTTGGTAGGTTTTTGATTAATGATACAAGCTCTTCACTCATCACTGATCTGTTTAGATTTTCTATTTTGTTTTGATTCAGTCTTGGTAGTTTTCTAGGAATTTGTTTATTTCTTCTAGTTTATCCAATTTGTTGGAGTATACTTATTCATATGTGTCACTTATGATGTTGTATTTCTGTTGTATCAGTTGCAGTTTCTCATCATTCATTTCTGATTTTGTGTATTTGAGTATTCTCTTTTATTCTTAGTATAGATAAAAGTTTGTCAATTTTGCTTATCTTTTTTAAAAAGCACACTTTGCATGGATGTTTTCTATTGTTTTCATGGTCTCCATTAATATCTGCTCTGATATTTCATTCCTTTTGCTACTTATGTGCTTAGTTTTTTGCTTTTTTTTCTAGTTCCTTTAAGGGTAAAGTTAGATTGTTTATTTCTGATCTTTTTTCTTATTGTAGTTGTTTATAATGATAAACTTCTTAATTACAGCTGTTTTTGTTGCGTCCTGTAAGTTTTGCTAAGTTGTATTTACATTTTATTTTGGTCCTATATATATATATATACATATATAGATATATAGATCTATATCTATCTATATATATGTATATTTCAAAGACATTATTGTAAAGCTGATGTAACTTTTTCCAGTTTTATTGAGATATAATTGACCTATGATTTGACATACATATATTGTGAAATGATTACCACAATACAATTAGTTAACATACATCATCTCATCTAAAAAGATTCTTTTTTAATAGTACATATATGTTGTATTCAGAATTCAGGGCAATAAATTTTCTCTTATTTTTCTTTAGAAATTCTACAAACAATATGCTTCCTTTTATAAGGTGTGTTTTCCCAAATTAGTTAATCTCATTTTGTTTTTAACTTATATTTCATGTCTGTAAAAGACAATTTTCAACTCAGTACACTTAAGACAATGTGGTGTTGAATTCAAATTTGAATCTCCCATATGTTGCCAATAATATATGTGATTATTTGTTTAATTATACCCCTACTGTGCTTATGACTTATCAACTTTATTTGTCTTCTTGGTTATTGATCATTGTTTGCTTTATTCTGACTTGGCGAGTAGTTTTGGAAATAGTCTTAATTTCTCATCTACTTTTTAAATGAATTTATTACCTTGTGAAAGAAAATTTTGAATGAAAAGTAATTTTTGAAAAGTTTTACACTTCTATTTTTGGTATTATTTAATTAAAAATAATTTTTTTTCATTTAAATTTTATTTTTATTTTTGGCTGTGTTGGGTCTTCATTGCTGTGTGCAGGCTTTCTCTGGTTGCAGTGAGCGGGGGCTACTCTTCATTGTGGTGCACGGGCTTCTCATTGCGGTGGCTTCTCTTGTTGCGGAGCACGGGCTCTAGGCACGCGGGCTTCAGTAGTTGTGGCACGCGGGTTCAGTAGTTGTGGCTCACGGGCTCTAGAGCGCAGGCTCAGTAGTTGTGGCGTGTGGGCTTAGTTGCTCTGCGGCATGTGGGATCTTCCTGGACCAGAGCTCGAACCCTTGTCCCCTGCATTAACAGGCAGATTCTTAACCACTGTGCCACCAGGGAAGCCCGGTATTATTTAATTTTTAACTGTGGGAAAAACATATAGTATTTATCATCTTAACCATTTTATTTATTTATTTATTTATTTATTTATTTTTGGCTGTGTTGGGTCTTCGTTTCTGTGCGAGGGCTTTCTCTAGTTGTGGCAAGCGGGGCCACTCTTCATCGTGGTGTGCGGGCCTCTCACTATCGCGGCCTCTCTTGTTGCAGAGCACAGGCTCCAGACGCGCAGGCTCAGTAGTTGTGGCTCACGGGCCTAGTTGCTCCGCGGCATGTGGGATCTTCCCAGACCAGGGCTCGATCCCGTGTCCCCTGCATTGGCAGGCAGATTCTCAACCACTGAGCCACCAGGGAAGCCCCCAACAAACGCTTCTTCATTTCCCTCTGCTCCAAGCCTCTGTCAACTAACATTCCACTTTTTCTTTATCAGAGTTCTCACCTAAAGAAAGTCATATACTGTCTGTTCCTTTGTGACTATTGTATATCACAAAATAATACTGTCTTCTAGATTTATTCACTTTGCATCATGTGACAAGATCCGTTACTTTTTCAAAGCTGAATAATAATCCATTTTATGTATATGCTACATTTTAAAATATATTCATGAATATTGGGCTGTTTCATATATTACTGATTTTTGTGAGTAATGCTACAAAGTAACTGAGTGTGAAAATATCTCTAACAGATGCTCCTTTGATGTCCTTTATATACATACCCAGATGTGGGAGGGCTGGATCATATCATAATTCTATCTTTAATTTTTTGAGAAAGTTCCATATTATTTTTTTGCTGGTTATATTCTTTTATATTTTCTTGAACAATGTATAAGGATTTCAATTTCTCCATATCATTGTCAACATTTTCTATATACTATATGTATGTATATATATATGTAGTGGTCTTCCTAATCAGTATGAGGTGATACCTCATTGTGGTCTCATTTATTTCCCTAATAATTACTTATTTTGAGCATCTTTCACATTTCTGTTGTTTATTTGTATATTTTATTTGAATTAATGTCTATTAAATCCTCAGCCCATACATTGTGTTACTTGTTTTTTGATGTTGTTGTGTTCTAGGTGTTATTTATATAATCTGGATCTTACCTCCTTATTAGATATATGATTTGCAGAATTTTCTCTCTTTCCGTAGGTTGCCTTTCCACCCCATTGATTGTTTCCTCTAATGTGTGCAAGTTTTTACATGTGATGGAATCCCATTCAACTGTATTGCTTTTCTTGCCTGAGTTTTCAGTTTCATATCCAAAAAATCATTGCCAAATCCAATGTCATAAAAAATATCCCCTATGTTTTCTCCTAGGAGATTTATAGTTATAGTTTTGTATTTAAATCATCAATCCTTTTATTTTTTAAAAAATTATTTATTTATTTACTTTGGCTGTACTGGGTCTTATGCAGCATGTGGGATCTTTTAGTTGTGGTATGCAGACTTCTTGGTTGCGGCATGCAGGCCTCTTAGTTGAGGCATGTGGGCTTCTTAGTTGAGGCATGAATGTGGGATCTAGTTCCCTGACTAGGGATCGAACCCAGTCCCCTGCATTGCGAGCACGGAGTCTTACCCACTGGCCCACCAGGGAAGTCCCAGTTCAATCCTTTCAGAGTTAACATTTATATGTGGCATTAGGTAAGAGTCCAACATAATTCTTTCACATGTAAACATCCAATTTTTCCAGCGCCATTTGTTTAAGAGACTACCCATTTCCAATTGTGTGCTCTAGGCACCCTAGTTGAAGATTATTTGACATAAATATGGAACCTTCTATCTGTGCTCTCTCTGCTGATCGATTATTCTTTTTCTGTCTGTATGTTTGCACTATTCTCTTTTGATAACTATAGCTTTGTAGTATATTTAAAATCTGGAAGTGTAATGCTTCCAACTTTTCACTTTCTTTATCAGGTTATTTTTGATATTCAATGTTTTGTAATATTCCACATACATTTTAGAAGGAACTTTTCTATTTTTGTCAAAATTGTCATTGGGATTTTGAAAGCGACTGTTCTGAATCTATAGATCACCTTGGGTAGTATTGACAATTAATATAAGTATTCCCATCTGGGAATATGGAATGTGTGTTTGTTTATTTATATCTTCTCAAGTTACTTCCAGCAGTTTTTACAATCTTTATCATGCAAGCTTTTCACTTCCTTCATTAACTCCTAATATATTATTCTGTTTGAACCTAGTATAAATGAAAATATACATTTTTTTAAAAATTTTTTTATTTATTATTTATTTATTATTTTTATTTCTGGCTGTGTTGGGTCTTCGTTTCTGCGCGAGGGCCCCCTCCAGTTGCGGCGAGTGGGGGCCACTCCTCATCGCGGCGCGCGGGCCTCTCACCACCGCGGCCTCTCCCGTTGCGGAGCAGAGGCTCCAGACGCTCAGGCTCAGCCGTTGTGGCTCACGGGCCCAGTCGCTCCGCAGCACGTGGGATCCTCCCAGACCAGGGCTCGAACCCGCGTCCCCTGCATTGGCAGGCAGACTCCCAACCACTGCACCACCAGGGAAGCCCCGAAAATATACTCTTAATGTCTTTTTTGGATTATTTTCTGTTAGTGTATAGAAACTCAACTAATTTTTGTTTAATTTTGTATTTTGAAGTTTACTAAATTTGTTTATGATTTCTGTACTTATTTGCTTTTTAATGTGGATGCTTTAGGTTTTTCTACATAAGATTTTGTCATCTGTAATCAGAGATATTTTACTCCTTCCTTTCTGGTTTGGATGCCTTTTTTTCCTTGCGTGATCATTTTGACTAGGAAATTGAATCCAAGTGGTGAGAATGTGCATTCTTACATTTTTCTGGAATATAGAGGAAAAGCTTTCAGTCTTCCACTATTGAATATACTGATAATTGTGGTCTTTTCATGTATAATCTTCATTATATTCTGGTTGTTTGCTTTAATTTATATTGGGTAACCCTGGTCTCATAGAAGATGTCCTGATAATTTATCTCCTCTTCACACTTTGGAAATATTTGTTGAGAATTTGTGTTAAATTTTCTTGAAATGTCGTTGAAATTATCTAGTTAATTCATCTGGTTCATAGATTTTTTTTGTTGGGAATTCTTTAAAATTAGTATTTTTGTCTAATTGTAAGTTTATTGTGATTTTAAAAAATTCTTTTATGCTAAATTCTAAGTAGGCTGTATCTTTCTAGAAATTCATGTAATTTTTTTAAGTGTCAAATTTGTTGTTGTAAATTGTTCATAGTAGCCTCCTATAATTACTTTTATTTCTATAGTACCATTTATTATATCTCTTCTTTCACTTCTGATTTTACTTGGGTCACTTCTGTTTTACTTAATTTAGGTAACTATTTGTCAAGTATACATAAAATGTAGAGTATTTTCACTGAGATTATTAAGTGGGATAATTTATTTGGTATCTTTCAGCTATATCTTTTCATGACATCCTGGGTTTGATGCCAAAAAAAGCCAGGCATAGAAGATTTATTCTGAAAAGTGCTGTTCAGGAAATAAGAAAGCTGTCGCCTTGGAAATTTAAACTTAATGAAAGACTGGGAATGTAAGCAGGCATGTGAAGGACTAAAAGGATGTTATTATGGATATAATCATATTAGGACAATTTCCCATAGGAAAAACATTACTGCCAAAATAAATCAAGGATATAAATCAAATTGGGAAAAACTCCAATTTAAGTCAGTAACTTTGGCAGAAAAATATGTTTTTGTACATAAAGATGTGTATCTTTTTTATTATTTATTTATTTTTAAAATTTTTATTTATTTTTTGGCTGCTTTGGGTCTTCATTGCTGCGCGCGGGCTTTCTCTAGTTGCGGCGAGCGGGGCTACTCTTCATTGCGCTGTGCAGGCTTCTCACTGCAGTGGCTTCTCTTGTTGCAGAGCATGGGCTCTAGGCGCACAGGTTTCAGTAGTTGCAGCATGCAGGCTCAGTAGTTGTGGTATGCCAGCCCTAGAGCGTGCGGGCTTCAGTAGTGGCGGCGCATGGGCTTAGGTGCTCTGCAGCATGTGGGATCTTCCCAGACCAGGGCTTGAACCCATGTCCCCTGCATTGGCAGGTGGATTCTTAACCACTGCACCACCAGGGAACTACCTATAATTTTTAAAATTATGCACAATCTCTGAATGAAAATTTGGAAAACTTGGAAAGTCATCTAGTCTATACTGCAAATACTCATGTCTGAAAACAATAGATTTAAGAATGAAGAAAAAAAATTCCCAGTATCAATTTGGGAGATCCATTAGCAAGTGTTCTTTATACCTTAACCAACAAATAATTTCTCCCTATTCTAAAACCTGTAATGTTGATAATAATGGGAGGGTCTTTATCCAGCCAACGTTGTTCTATAGGTATCATAGTATAGGTAATATGAAACAACTTTTCATGTGTAATAAAATGAGTAAGGCCTTAAGCAAGAGCTGTATCTTCAACAATCACAGGAGTATTTATAATGGAGCAAGAAGTTATCCATTCATTGAAATGGGGAATCACTTTGACCAAGACTCAAATCTTATGAAACATCGGGGAATTCAATTTTCAGAGAACCATTCTAAAAGTAACAATGTAGAAATGTTTTTCATCAAAGTTCTAATCTTACTGTGTATTAAGCATGTTGGTATTGGAGAGAAGACTTACAAACGCAGTGAGTGCAGTAACGTTCTTCACCAGTCTTCAAGTCTTACTCAGCATCAGAGAATTCATACTAGGGAGGAACGTTAACAAGTGTAATAAACGTGGGAAGGGTGTTCATCAATCATTAAATCTAAGAAGACGTAGGGAAATCCATACTGAAGGGAAATGTTACAAATGTAAAGAATGTGGCAAAGCCTTTAATCAGCGTTCATATCTTAGTCAGCGTTAGAGATCTCGTGCTGGAGAGAAACCTCGCAAATGCAGGGAATCTGCCAAAGCCTTTAACTGGCTCTCAAAACTTTCTAGACATTTTCCTACTAGGGAAAACTGTGCAAATGTAGAGAATATGACAAAGCTTTTAACCACAATTGTCACCTTGCTTGACATCGCAGAGTCCACCGTGGAAACAAACCCTACAAATGTAGTAAGTGATTAAAGATGTTAGTCCTAAATATATACTTTAGAAAACACCTGAGAGTTCATAATGGAAAGAAACTTGAATGGTGAAAAAATGTAAGCAGTTAATCAAAAATAAAATCTAATTAAGTACCAGAATACATAGTAGAAAGCATTCAGTCAATAACCCTTTTTTGGCATTACTTTAAATCAGAATATTGTAGAAAATAATCTAAAGACAAACAGTTATAAAATTTATTTGTTGATATTGATCACAGGGTCAAGGGGATGAATGTTTGGACAGGTATAATTGTTATCAATATCTTTATTTATATTGGCTTTGAGATTGTTTGAAAACAATAATTAATATAATCCAACTCTCAAATTACTTTATTGATATCCAAGAAAAGTATAGGTAACCCTTCCATAAGTGGTTATAAAATGAATGTACTAAATAATTCATGTTCACTAAATAATTAACCTCATGTTTGTAAACCATATAAATCACAATCTCAGATCATTCTATCAGAAGAACAAGAATGCTTCTGAATTTCTGTAATCTGTATTTTGACAGAGAATCACAGGTGGATTGTTAAAGGTTTTTTTAGGCTGTATGTGAACTTAATGTATGTTAATTAATAAAACTGAATGGTTTAAAAATAATATGATAAACTTGTATAATAAATGCAAATTAACTTCTTCCACATTATTTAAGCATTATTTTAGGTAACAGATGATCACAAAAAAACTATTTGTGAACAGAGTGGGGTGACACCTATAGTAATCCCTTTCCTACTGGCTTTAGCACTCAAATAGTTTGAGATTATATTTTTCATAATTTGTATATTGTATCTTTTCCTCCTGTTTGTAACTGCTGGCACATTATGGTAGTTATAGTAAGGTTTATACAAGAGGCTTGTTGAGAGCTTACTTAAACTACTGCCTGATACTGCTTCCTCAGCAATCGTTTTGTGTGGCCAGGCAACCTGCAGGTGCCTTGAACTGATACCAGCCATTCCTGTGAGCACATGCACTAGAAAACAGGCCGCGAACTCACTGCAGACTCTCATTGCGGTGGCATCTCTCGTGGAGCACGGGCTCTAGGTGCGCGGGCTTCAGTAGTGGCATGTGGGTTCAGTAGTTGTGGCGCATGGGCTTAGTTGCTCCGAGGCATGTGGGATCTTCCTGGACCAGGATTCGAACCCATGTCCCCTGCACTGGCCAGCGGGTTCTTGACCATTGCACCACCAGGGAACTCCCCCAAATTATATCTACTTTAAATGAGTGACCTTCCGGGGAAGATGACCCACAAGTGGCAAGGAGCAGCCTCACTTCCTCTCAACAGAGCCATGGCCTTGTCATGTGCTCTGGGTTCTATACCAGACATCAAATAGTTGGGGGAAAAGTTCATCAGTCAGAGGCAGTGGGTATTTCTTTTTCAAACAGTTTATTTAGTTTTTAGGCTAGAAGTTCCCGAGATTTTTGATAACCCATGCTGTCTTTTTACCAACCTTGCCTGGAATGGAAAGAGGAATTTTTTCAGTGGTGCTAATTGATACAATGGATTTGGGTAGCAGTTTATGCTCACTTTTAACATTGGTATAAGTGAACTATAATCTGTGTCTTTTTCTGTAACTAGTGGTTTGATTTCAGTTATACCAAGAATGGACTACTGCATATGGATAGAAAAGATGTATATTTGGTGTGATGTACACAGTGCATAGGTAGACGCTCATAGTGGACAAAAATGGCTGAGAAAACTTATGAGGTACCTTTTCTGTTTTCACTTCTCTGTGGCGTTGTCTACATGCAGGCACTTTGCACATATAACCCAGTGTGGTTGCCTCACCGTCAGGCATCAAACCATGTTCCATGCAATGAGAAGGAGGCTGTGGGAATCTGATAGCACAGAGGGGTTTTGCTGTGAAACCACTTTTTTTTATTGATTTAGGGAACATCATCCTCTTTATATCATTGGTCAGAATTCTATCACGTGGCCGCTCTAAGGAAATGCATGTTCTGTAGCACAGGCGGACATATGAAAAGATATTTGTGAATGGCTGATGTGACCTGAACTCTTTCTCAGAGCCTGACACAAAGGACGTTGCAAGTGGTTAATTGTTTGAATTCAGGATGGTGTGGATGGTTAAAAAAAAGGAGTGGTGTGTAGGGGACATGGGCTTCATTTGGGCCAATTCCCTTTCTCTGCTGTGTGTGAGTCCTGATGTCACCCCTTGAAGGACCATCAACTGACGGGAGAGGTGATGATCATGACAATGATTTGTATTTCTCTGAACTTGCTGAGGAGAGTTTCTAGTATAATTGTCCCAGAAAATTGTGTTTATGTTAAATTTTTTTTGTTTTATTTTATTTTATAAAATAGGCAGGGAAATGAGTTAAAATTACTGTGAACTTTTAAAGTTAAGTTTCTGATGGGCAGGCTTAGGAAAGACAGTGAGGGAAGGACCCCAGAAACAGGGAGAGCAGTGCAGAGACCAAGCTCCTTCCCCAGCCCCGCCCCCCAGGAGGCCGTGCGCAGGTCTGTCCCCACCCTGGGTCCTCCCCTCACTGCACAGGTTACAGGAGATCGATGTTTGGTTGGCTGCTCCTCCCACATCTCAGTGGAAGATGCTCGCATTTTGCTGAAACCCACAAGCAGATAATGTGAAGAGCAAATACTGTATGTTTTGCAGTCTTAATTTCTCATTTAATTCCACATTTCAAGATCCATACCTTCCAGCACCTTGCTTTCCATTCCTGCAGATCCAGTATTTGTTCAATTTCAAAAATGTGCATGTATGTTGTGAAATGATTACCACATTCCAGGTAATTAACATATGTGTCATCTCACTTATTTGCATTTTTTTCTGATGAGAACACTCCCAATCTTAGCAAATCTCAAGTACATTGTACCCTATAATTAACTGTCTCATCAGGCTGTACTTGGATCTCTACAATTTATTCATCCTGCAGAACCACATCACATCTCCTCCACAGCAAGTTCCTGACAGTCAAGATTCTGCTGTTTTATGAGCTGGAGTTTAATAGATTCCACATATAATTGAGATAATACAGTATTTTCCTTTCTGCGTTGCCTTATTCCACTTAGCATAATGTCCTTCAGGTTCATTCATGTTGTCCCAAAAGGAAGGGTGTTCTTTTTTAAGGCTGAATAATATTCACTCATATATATCACATTTCTTTATCTATTTATGTTAGACACCAGGGGAACAACGGTCAGATGGCACCTCAAATTTCTAGATGCCTAAATTAAATAAGTAAATAAATCACAAATCGGGAGCATCAAATGTTAGTGAGAATGAAT
The DNA here is from genome assembly GCF_028023285.1 of Balaenoptera ricei. Classification (NCBI taxonomy): domain Eukaryota; kingdom Metazoa; phylum Chordata; class Mammalia; order Artiodactyla; family Balaenopteridae; genus Balaenoptera; species Balaenoptera ricei. The sequence goes on from NW_026777444.1 coordinate 1,537,511, forward strand.
AGCAATTAACCTCCCGTATGGCTGATGGGAGAATAAAAAATACAACCAGTTAGGAAAACTAACTGACTTTTACCAATCAACGTAAAACCTTATCTACCCTATTAGAAAAAAAAGTGAAAGTAAACACAAAGCAATGACAAGTCTCTGAACTTCCAAGTTTACCCTTCCTTCCTGTATGCCTCCACCATCTATAGTTAGCTTGTATTGTATGCAAACGTTTTCTAAAATCAGTGATAGGGAAACAGAAGAAGAGACAGAAAGGTGAGCCCAGTAACTACATCTTCATGGTTATTACGTAGTGCAAGTGTCGTGCTACTAAAAATGGCTCTGGGGAGCAGCGTGGTCACAAAGAAGAAACTTGATGAAGATACAGATCCATGGGCCCCACTCCAAACCTGAAGAATCACAGTTTCTTCCATGGATCCTGGCAAGATTTGTATGCATATTAAAATTTGAGAGGTAAGGCTTACGTAACTGCTTAGCACTCTAGGCTTACAATAAAGAAGACATGTTTTAATAACCCGTATCACCTGTGACCTCCTTCACAGATTCTGCCTGAGGGGCACATTAAAAAAAAAAAAAGTATAATTGACCTACAATATTATATTTGATTCAGGTGTACAACATAGTTTCAGGTGAACAACATAATTTATCTAGATTACAAATACATTTTTTAAAAAACTACCTGCTCCAGGCAATTTCAGGGTGAAACCAGCGTTAAGCAAGAGGGCTCTCAAATATATTTGTGGTGTGAGAGGTGACTCCATCCTTTGGTTCAAGGAAAGGTGATAGAGCCTGTGTGGGAGGGTCAGGTCCCTGCAACCCACGTTCCCCGTTGCTGCAGCAGAGTTAGTGGTTGACTGTGGGATAGAAGGGCACATGAAAACAGGGCAGGAGAAAGGCACCTTTTGGTCTCCATGTAGGAGCTCATTTTTTCCTGAATCTGTCGCATGATCAATGATAGGGGACCTTGGCCTTTCTGCATTTCCAGGTCCTGCTGCCTCTGAGTGGGGGGGCAGCATGTGAAGGCGCTGTGCTGGTGGCTTCAAACTTGTACACGTGTGATTTATCTGTATTACAGGGTCTGAGGAGGGAACCTAGAAATGCGGAGGAAGAGGGAGAAATGGCAGGTTCTCAGGTAAACATTGTGACCCAGGTCAGTGGCTGTGTCCCCCTTTCTTGCTGAAATCCCATGTATGTAGCACTTGCAAACATTTACTTCTCTATCTCTGGTGGTCCTGCCTAACACGTTTGTTTCTACTACTTTGTTTTCCTAATGATAGCCAAGGGTAGATCTTTAAGATATTCCACTCATATCCTAGACCCTTCTTTCCATTCTTTTCCTCCAGGTTCCCTTTACAGCCTGAAGAATTCCTACCATAAATTACTGATGTGCAGGTGATGAAGATGTTCCCTTTTTGTCAGATCACCTTGGGGATGTGTTGATACACTAGATTCCCACCAAATATGGGGTTGAGTCCTGGGATATCAGTGAAGAAGGGGAATATGTAATATTTAGTCCTGTCTGGATGCAACATCAGTCTATGTAGAAAAGGATTATGAAAATGCACCAATAAAGCAGATTGCTGTATGGCCCAGAATTAGTCAAAGTTCTGAAAAAGAAACAGAGCCCTAAATTGCCTCAAGGGAAGAGTTACTCTTTAAAATGCACTAGAGTACAGGATATGAGAGTTATATGTGGCTTTAAATTTGATTAATACTTTTCTTATGATTATATTATTTTTATTATTATTATCATTATTATTATTTTGCAAAACAGTATCACAGCAATGATGAGTCCTGTGTGCACTGGCCAGTTTTTCAATTTGTTCAAGTACGGCTGACATTAATTTTGTTCACTTGGTTCAGGGGCTGTCTGCCAGATTCCTCAACTGAGAAGCTAATAATTTTCCAATTATAATTTATAAGAGATATGCATAAACAATTGCATTTCATCTGAAAATTCCCCCTTTCTACTTCATTTCCCTTTACTTGTAGATTGCTTTGGAAAATCACAGCTCTCACCTTTGTTCAGTGGAGACACTGGCTTTTGTTAGTAACTGTTTTGTAAATTTCTATTTAATTCCACTGTCATGTCGCAGTTATTCACTTCTTTATTATTTTTTGTATCTTCAGGAAAAGAAAACAACAGTTGTATAGTATATGTTCAAGTATCTTAAAATGCTATAATCAGCACAAATGAGAAATGAAATCATTTAAAGGAAATAGGAGTTTGTTGATGCAAAGAAAATCTTCAAGATATTTCTTCTTATCCTTCTCATTTCTTGAGTTGATCTGCATCTTTCACTCTAAATTAGTGATAATTCTAGATATTCATAAAATGAAATAAAATACTGTTGCCCACATCTTAAAGTCGAGTATCCATTCCCTGTTTTTGATAGAGTTCCTTATTTTTGGAAGTAGAGTTAAGGATCTGCAAATTAGAAATGCTTCTGATTTTACAGGGGCTGTCAGGAAATACTATTTGGTGAACTAATTTTCTATAACATGTAGTATCCTCTCTTCTCTGCTGAGCACAGTACTGGATTGGAAATTGTAGAATCCCCGGGACGAGTCATGTTCCTTTTTAAAATAAACAGGTCTTGCCATCTCTAAGCTGAACCTGGTCACCTTTTTTGAGCAGAGGAAAGACCCGGAATGTGAAGAAAAGGAGACAACAGTCATATACACTCAGGTAGGTGAGAATGAATAAATCAGATAGCACAGGTGTGATGTCCAAAGGTGAAGGAGGAAGCTAGGCTTTAAAATGTGGTCGGGGAAGCTCTGCTTCAATGGAAATTATTTTGAGAAGCCTAGGTTTATGTCTCTTGCTGTCATGAATGGTGGACCTTTGAAATATCATGCTTACTGACATAGATTAATTTACTGAAAAATTTCCAGTAAACGCTGGAAGAATGAGCTCTGGGGTCACTAAAAGAATGGAGGAAGATGTTTCAGCTGAATTTTAGGGAAACAGCATGTGGCAGGAAACGATTAGAAATTTGCTGTACATGAAAAATGGACTCATAATCTGCAGAAGGAAGATTTTCCTGTGTTACCCCCTTTATTGACAAATAAAGAGGTTGCAAGATGAACTCCTGCATTTCTGACCTTAGAAAACACATTTATAGAGGATCTTTTCATTCAATTTGGAACAACATAGAAGGCAAAATATATGAATCTATTTTGTTTAATAGTTTATTTTTGAAATCAAGAAAAGAGTTAAAATGCCTTCCATAGAAAATAAAAAAGGGTATAAATTCAAAGAGGTAATCAGTTAACATAAATATTTGTGGTTAAATTATAAAATTTTATATAATTTTAAGTAAACATTTTATTTTAAAAATAATTTCAGAATTGTAGAAAAGCTGCAAAGATAATACAGAGAGGTCGCAAATATGTTTTCATCCAATTTTCTCTATAGTTACCCTTGTATATTACCATGCTGCATTTGTGAAAACTAGGAAATCTACACTGGTGCAATACTGTTAGCTGAATTCCAGACTTCATTTGCATCTCACGAATTTTGACCCTATGTCATTCTTCTCTTCCAAGACCCAGTCCAGAGCATTAGGTACATATATTCATCCTATGTTCCCTGTCTCTTGTGCTCTATGACTCTCTCTCAGTCTTCCCTTATTTTTCATGACCTTGACAAGTTTGAGGAATACAGATACGACACTGCTTAGACTACCCCTGAAGTTGAGTTTGTGTTATGTGTTCCTCATGATTAGAATAAATGAGTTATTCTGGAGAAAGATTCCACCTCTCATCATGTCATATCATTTGGTAATTGACATGATTTATCATTAAGGTTGTCAATCACTTGTTTAAAGTATTTGCCAGGTTTCTCCACTGTGAAGTTACTGTGTTTTTCTTTTCCATACTCTATTCTTTGTAGGGAAATCACTAAGTGCATCTCAAATGCAAGGAGGGGCTGGAGGGGGTAAAACAAGCTTCCCCACTTTAAAAGAGGAATCGCTCCCTGTATTATTCATCATTCTTATGTATGGAATGTATTCCTTTTCCCCATTTATTTCTATAATTATATTTTTAACATTGATATGGAATCCTATGTATTTATTGAATACTTTGTATTATCATTCAGTTCCATGCTCTTTATTTTGTTGTTCAAGTTCATCTACATTTGACCATTGGGAGCTTTTTCAGTTTGATTCTACTTCCCCATGATGCGCCACCAAACTTTTGGTTCAAGCATTACTTATAACCTCTTTAAGATCTTCCAGTCTCCTGTGTATTTCCAATTTCCACAGTCAACTCAGTATTTCCTGCTTCATTCGCATACGACTCTGTCTGACTTTTACTTTTGGGATAAAGTAAAACAGAACAAAAAGGAGTCTCTCAAAACTCTTCAATGATCTCCTTGGAAATAACTAGTAGATTGTAGTTGTTTTTAGTAATTAACAACTGGGATAAAGTTTTTCACAAGTATCCTCCGTTCCCCCAAACTGTTCTCTTATTGCACCTACAGGTGCAAGGATTTGTGCAGCTTTGAGGGGAGATGAGGCCTGAGAATCACAGCCTACACTTGGTTTATGCCTGTCTCCCTCCAGAGTAGGTACTGGCTGTCTTGACCCTCCCACTGAGCCCACCATCCCGGCAGCAGAAAGGAGTCAGGTGACAATGTTTTCTTTATATCTGAAAGGATGGCTCTCCATGGAAGGGAGGGTGTCAGGAATGTAGGTAAGTGTTCATTTCAGAAAAAGTGATTCTTCAGGGTTTGATTCTGGTCCAGTGCCAAAGCCACACAGGAAGATGAAATAATTCTGAACCTTAAGCTGAATTAGTAAAGAGAATTTGGGATTATAGTTCCTGCATCAGCCCATTGTGGCTTCTAATGTAGTTTAGTGTAATTCACAATGACCTTGATTCTTGGTGCTGAATCCAAGTAATGCTGAAACATGACTTTTAACATACTTTTAAGTGTGGAAACCAATCTCTTGTTCGTACTAATGACTGGAATCAGAGACTAAATGTTCAAGATCACTGCAGGTTTGAGCCTGTAACACCACATGCTTATGGTAAAGACTAAGAGAAACGTATGTTAAGTCATTCAGTCCTGCGCAGAACGTTGTATCCAAATGGTAGTTGCTGGAGAGAAATGTGTCCTCTAGCTCAGGGTGTATGGAGGGCTCAATGGAGACACAAGCTCTCTTCTGCTGCCATCGTCAGTGGTCAGTTCATCTTGATGAGGTGGCCTTCCCTCTTGAAGAAAAGGAATCAGTCCTTAAGGAATGTGAATGTATAATCATGAATTTCAGAGAGTGGAAGTCAGGCTCAAATGTACCTTGTGATAGTTGCTCTGTTTTAAAAGTATTCTAGCAATAAACAATGTATGATTTCAATTTAATAAGATGCACAAGGTTTTACACATGGGAGATTCCATTTTTGCATAACTATCTTGTATATTAAAATAACATAAAAGGCACCTCTACCTTCATTGCTAATAGTTTTACTTCAGTCAGATATTAATAAGTTGATGAGAATATGATGTAAAATTTGTGATTTCTTTACCCTACACCATTTTATTCATATTAGTGATTCATAACAGCTACTTTAAGGCACACTATGGTACTATTCAACAATTCCTGTGATAGGTGGTATTCCATTTTGTTCAGGCACAGAAACAAATGACTCTTTCTGTTGCTGTCCTAATATTGAGGCTGTCTTGCATGTATTAAATCCAACTTTGTCATGTAGCAGGTTTCTGTAGTTTTACAATGAGAGCATCTCTATTAAGATCACTAAATCTTCTGAATAATTGATATTGGCCTATTAAATGAGTCTTTATACCTAAATGGAAACTTGTCAGTACTAAAATAATAAAATAAATTACCACCAACTTAAACTATAATGACAAGTTAGGAAAACAGATAAATATATATCTAGACTATTGGAAGAACACAGCTAACTAGATTTGTAAGTATATCATAGTAATTAAGTATGCTAGGTTTCTCAACAGCAAAAGGATTTGGGACTTGTATGTATCATTTATTTCATAACAGAACCACCATGTTACTGATTGTAGGACGGTTAGTATTCCCTGGCGTGTTTCCTGTTAGGTGCTCATGATCTGATCCAGGTCTCTCTGGTTTTCATCTTGAATAGGCACAGGCAGCAGATTCAACACATCCATAGCACTGACATCTCCCCTAGATCCCCCCCTGAACCTAGAGCCGCCCAAAGCGTCCTTGTCTTGGTGGGAACTTTTGTGTCTTTGTAACCGTCATCTCCGTATTTCACATTTGTTCGGCTGCTTTAAGTAATCCCAGCTGGTAGGTGGTGAACGCTGCTGCACTGATCACTGTCTGTTTCTTAAGTGTGGTCCCCTGCGTTCCCTTGATCATGACTGCAGAGCACCCAGGCTTTATTTTTCTTTGATAATAATTAGAGAATTTCCTAATCTTGTGATATATGTATAAATTGATGATATTTGCACATTGGTCAGTTTTTCATATATTCATTCCTCTCTAAATTCTAAGTATAATTTGTAAATAGTCATTTACAAGAGAGTGGCAAATAAGACAATCTTATGCTCCAAAAGAAGCAATAAATCATAATACAATTGTGAATGCATTCTTGTTTGATTATCATATAAATACCTATGTAAATACAGTTTTATTAATGCTTGTAGTGAAGCTTCAGAATCTAGGCAGTGTCAAGCAGTAGTCTCAGATAATCTGGGATTACAGAGGAGTTTTGAGTGTGTAAATATGTATCTGAAATAATACATTTTCCTAGAAATAAACTTGGCCTGGAATTGTAGGAATAGCTACATGAAATGAAAGAGCATGTGAGATGGCCATTCAAAATATATAGGGATATATGTTGAATATATATATATATATATGTATACGTATATATGGTAGTATGGTCATTTTAACAATATTAATTCTTCCAAACCATGCACATGGTATATTTTTCCATCTTTTTTGTGTTGCTTTCAACTTCTTTTATCAATGTCTGATAGTCTTCTGTGTATGTCTTTTATCTGCTTACGTATGTTTATTGCTGGGTATTTTATTCTTTTTGATGTGATTGCATATGGTATTGTTTCCTTAATTTGTCTTTCTGATAGTTCATTGTCAGTGTTTAGAAATGTAACAGATCTGTATATTAATTTTGCATTTTGCAACTTTTCTGAATTCATTGATGTGCTCTAGTTGTTTTGGGGGTATCTTTAGGATTTTCTATGTACAGTGTTGTGTCATCTGTGGACAGTGACAGTTGTACTTCTTCCTTTCCAATTTGGTTTGCTTTCTTTCTTTTTCTTGTCTGATGTGGTGTGCCTAGGACGTCCAATACTATGTTGAATAAAAGTGGCAACAGTGGGCATTCCTGTCTTGTCCCAGATCTTAGAGGAAATGCTTTCAGTTTTTCACCATTGAGTATTATGTTAACTGTTGCCTTCTCCAAATGGCCTTTATTATGTTGAGGTATGTCCCCTCTATACCCAGTTTCTGGAGAGCTTTTAATAATGAATCGTTGTTGAATTTTGTCAAAAGCTTTTTATGCATCTATTGAGACGATCATATGGTTTTTATTCTTCAGTTTGTTACTGTGGTATATCACATGGATTGATATGAAGATATTGAACCATCCTTGACTCCCCGGGATTAATCCCACTTGACCATGGTGTATGGTTCTTTTAATATATTGTTGGACTCAGTTTGCTAATATTTTTTGAGGATTTTTACATGTATGTTCATCAGTGACATTGCCTAGTAATTTGTGTGTGTGTGTGTGTGTGTGTGTGATATTTTTGTCTGATTTTGGCATCAGGATGATGCTGACCTCATCCTCTGCAATATTTTGTAATAGTTTAAGAAGGTTATGTGTTAATAACTCTTTTCTAAATGCTTGGTAGCATTCAACTCAGAAACCATCTGATCCTTGAGTTTTTTGTGGAGTTTTAAAAAAATTATTGCTGATTCTATTTCATTACTGGCAATTGCTCTGTTCATATTTTCTATTTCTTCTGGGTTCAGTCTTGGGAGATAGTACAATTCTAGGAATTTGTCCATTTCTTCTACTTTGTTCATTTTATTGGCATATAGTCATTCATATTATTTTCTTATGATCCTTTGTATTTCTGTTGTGTTGTTTTTTTAACTTCTCTTTTTTCATTTCTGTTGTTACTGATTTGGGCCCTCTCTTTTTTTTCTCGATGAGTCTGGCTAAAGGTATATCAATTTTGTGTATCTTTGCAGAGAACCAGCCCTTAGTTTCATTGATCTTTTCTATTGAATTTTTAGTTGCTATTAAAAAAAAACTACTCTGATCTTTATAATTCCTATGTTTCTACTAACTTTGCGTTTTGCTTTTTCTTCTTTTTCTAGTTGCTTCTGATGTAATGTTAGGTTGCTTATTTGATATTTTTCTTGTTTCCTGAGATTAAACTTGTATCACTGTTGGCTGTGTCCCATAGATTTTGGATTGTTCAGTGTTCATTTTCATTTGTCTCCAGAGATTTTTGGAATTCCTCTTTAATTTCTTCAGTGTTCCTTTCTTCTTTTATTCTCTTCCCCTGTGATGTAAGGACTATCTTTAATATTATGTTTGGATTTCTTTCCATTTTTTTGTATGTTTGTTTGTTCTGTGTGTGTTTATCTATTATTGATTTTTGGTTTATAGTCTTTTATCTGGTCCACAAGTTGAGAGCAAAGAGCTCAGTACAGAACCCTTGATGTAATGCTGTGCAAGGCAGATGGCCCTCATATCAGGTGGCTTGAGTGGTAGATGACCTGTGAAAACAAGTTTCTTGACGACTTTTTTATGGGCTGTGTGGATAGTAATTAGCTTGTAAGGATGCTGTGGGAGGAGACGCCACACACATAAATTATAACTGAATTGCCTCTCAATGAAGAGAAAAACCAGAAGTGAACAAATAAAAATATTTGGAACATATGAAATTAAATTTCACTGTAAAAGAAATAAAAGTACTCATTTTATATATGAAAAGGCATCCAACCTCAATGATGTTCAGGGAAAAATACATTAGAATGTCACGGTAATAGTTTGTTTGTTTTTCCTATTATGTTGGAAACTTAAAGTGCCTTTGTAGTATCTCTTGTCAAAATCAGTGGAAACAAGTCCTTTGATATACTCTTGCAGGGAGTATACATGTCTAATATCCTTTTTAAGGTAGTTTGTCCCCTCTTTTACTTCTTCAGGTTCTGGGATTCAGAGGTTCTATGGGGCTGATGTTTGTGTGATGACCTTGAAATTTAGGTCTCTGGTCAGTCTCATTTAGGCATTGATCATTTGATTTCCTGAAGTAGAAGATAACAGGTAAAAAAGTCATATAGTGATCAAATGAAGACAGTGGAATAGAAGGGCATGGAGCTCATCTCCTCCCACAAATACATAAAAAATACATTTACATGTGAAACAGTCCTCACAGAATACCTACTGAACACTAGCAGAAGATCTCAGGTGCTCAGAAGTGCAAGAATGATCTCCACGTAACCAGATATGATGAAAGAAAAAAAAAAAAAAAAAGGAAACCAGACAGAGCCTGTGACCCTGGGAGGAAACTGTGAAAGAGGAAAGGTTCCCTCACCCTGAGAAGCCCCTTCACTGGCAGGGAGATAAGCTGGGACAGAAAGGGAGCTTCAGAGGCTTGAAGGAGAAGACAGCAGCAAGTTTCCAGCAGGCAAAGCAGAGAGAGACTGGCACAGAGGATCTGTGCTACCCTTACTGCTGTTCCCAGCCCAAGAAACATGCCTGCGAGTACATGCAGGGGCTGGGTGCTGAAACTTGGGCTTCAGAGAACAGACTTGAGGAGAGAACTGTGGTTGGCTGCAAGAAGACAGCCTGAAGGGGCTGGAGTGTGGTACAGCCACAACTGGATGTGTATGCACAAGAAGCCTGGGCCTGCCATAGAAGTAAAGCACCATTGTGGAGGGGCATGAAGGGAGGTGTATGGCCACCATAGCAGCCTCTTTCTTGGTGCCACCTCTATGAGCTCTGGGAGAGTGCAAGCGCCAGCAGATTGCCCACATGTGGAGGTGGGGCTGAAATCAGAGCTGATCTCCAGGGACCATGCAACTTGGAAAGCAGGGCTGAAACCTAAGGCCAATCCCTGTGGCTGGGCAATACATGGATTTATACCACTGCACTGTCTTTGTAAACTCAGTGCCTGTGGGGCATGTGAGTAGACAGTGGGTGCTCCCATGGCTGGAATGGGTCTGGCCTTAGCAGCTGTGGGCCTTGTGTGTACATGGAGGCACATGGAGGCTGGGCCGGGCTGAGGTGTGGGCTGCTTTCATGCTCCCATGGGGGTCCATGTGTGCAACAACTGTGGTCCTGGAACCTGACTTCGGTGGATCAGTACCTATGGATCTGTGTGGGTGGCTGTGTGAGCAATGCACCTGAGGGACACGAGGGCCTATGGCCTGCATTCCCACAGTTGAGGTGGGGCTGAGGGCAATGCCAACAACAGTGTATGTTGTGAGCCCACACAATGGGTGACAGGTGATGCCACAGAGCACATTCCCTGGTGGACAGCTCCAGAGGAGGAATACTCAGTGGCCCCTGTCCCAGCAGGAGCGCTCCAATCCATCCTGCCTCACACTGCAGCTTAGAAATGAATCTGGGGGCTTGTACTCCAACAACCAAGGAGCAGACCCTGCCCCTGACAGAGCTGTGACAACCACAGAGCAAAGAGGCCCCATTCCATATCCAGTGCAGGCAGTGGTCACCACAACACCAGTCATACCCCCATCAAGGAGGTACTGGTCACACACACTGAGGAAAGATGTGGTGGGCATTCATACTAAAAACAGCCATTGTACCAAAAATATTAAATTCACACAGGCTACAGAGGGATGCTTGTACATAAAAACAGCCCTCCAAGACCAAAGTAGATAATTGTTTCTCCTAAACTCATAGATGAAGAGAAATATAAGTAAAATGAAGAATCAGAGGAAGAGCTCACAATTAAAAGATAAAGTGAATTTCTCTGAAAGAACAAACAATAAAACAGACCTATTCAGGCTGATAGACACCAAGTTCAAAAAAGAGATAATGAAAATATTGAGGGAATTAAGAAGAGCTAGTGACAGAAATGCAGATTATTGTAAAAAGAAACTAGAAAGTGAAGAGGAAGCGAGAAAAATTAGAAAACTCATTTGTCAAGACAAAAGCTGAGCTAAAGGTAATGAATAACAGAATTAATAATGTGGAAGAATGAATAAGTGATCTGGAAGATAGAGTAATGAAAAATCACCCAATCAGAACAGCAAACAGAAAGCCAAATGAAAAAATAAATAAATAAAAGCAATATAAGAGACTTATGAGATATTATAAAGCATGTCAATCTACACATAATAGGGATCCCCAAAGGAGAAAAAAGAGAAATGGGGATCAAAAATGTATTTGAAGAGAGAATGAAAAGTTCCCAAACCTAAAGATGGAAACAGATATCCAGGTACATAAAGCACAGAGGGTCCCAAACAAGATGAACACTAACAGACCTACACCAAAACATATTATAATTAAAATGGCAAATGTTAATAGGAAATAATAAAAATCAGAGAGTAAATAAATAAGAGATTTAAAAAATAGAAAAAAATCAATAAACCAAAAGATGGTTATTTGAAAGGGTAAACAAAATTGACAAACCTCTGGCCAGGCTCACCAAGAAGAAAAGAGGGAGGAACCAAATAAACAAAATAAGAAATAAAAGAGGAGAAACTACAACTGATACCACAGAAATAACAACAACAATCAAAAAAAAAAAAACAACATGAGAATACTGTGAACAATTATATGGCAACAAATTGGACAACCTAGAAGAAATGGGTAAGTTTCTAGAAACATACAGCCCACCAAAACTGAATCAAGAAGAAACAGACAAATTTGAACAGACCTATCACTAGAAGTGAAATAGGATCAGTAAATTAAAAAATTCCCTACAAGCAAAAAAGTCCAGGACCAGATGGCTTCACAGGCAAATTCTGCCAAACATACAAAGAAGAACTTATACCAATTGTTTTCAACCTCTTCCAAAAGATTGAACAGGAAGGAATACTCCCAAAGTCATTCTGTGAAGCCACCATCACCCTGATACCAAAACCAGACAAAGATGCTACCAAAAAAAAAAAAAATTAAGGCCAGTATCTGTGATGAATATAGATGCAAAAACTATCAAAAAATTAGCAAACCAAATTAAATAACACATAAAAAATCATATACCATGACCACATTGGATTTATCCCAGGGTCACAAAGATGATTCAACATACACAAATCATTGTGATATACCACATCAAAAACAAAAAAAGACAGGATCCACATGATCATCTCAAGAGATGCAGAAAAAGCATTTCCTAATATTCAACATTCATTCATGATAAAAACCCTTCCAAAAGTGGGCATAGAGGGAACATATCCCAAAATAAAAAAAGCTATTTATGACAAACCCACAGCCAGTATAATAATGGTAAAAAGCTTAAAGCCTTCCCACTAAAATTTAGAAAAAGATGAGGATGCCCAGTCTCACCACTTCTCTTCAACATAGTATTGGAAGTCCCAGCCACAGCAATCAGACAAGAAAAAGAAAATGTATCCAGATTGGAAGGGAAGAAGTAAAATTGTCATTATATGCAGATGATATGATACTATAAATAGAAAACTCTAAAGACTCCACACAAAAACTCCTAGAACTGATAAACAAATTCAGCAAGGTAGCAGGATACAAGATTAACATACAGAAATTGGTTGCATTTGTTTACATTAGCAATGAAATATCAAAAAGGGAATGTAAACAAACAATCCCTTTTAAAATCATATCATAAAATAAAATACTTAGGAGTAAACCTCACCAAGTAGGTGAATGACTTATAGGCTGAGAACTACAAAACATTAATAAAGGAAATTGAAGATGATTCAAAGAAAGGGATATTCCATGCTCTTGGATTAATATTGTTAAAATGGCCATAATACCCAAAGCAACCCACAGATTTAATGTGATCCCTATAAAATTATCCATGACACTTTTTTACAGAACTAGAACAAAAAATCCTAAAATGTATATGGAACCATAAAAGACCCAGAGTTGTCAAAGCAACCTGAGGAAAAAGAGCAAAGCAGGAGCCATAAACCCTTGCAGACTTCAGACAATATTACAAAGCTATAGGAATCAAAAGAGTGTGGTACTGGCACAAAAACAAACATATGGATCAATGGAATAGAATAGAGAGCCCAGAAATAAACCCATACACCTACCGCCAGTTAATCTTAGACAAAGGAGATGAGAATATACAATAGGGAAAAGACAGTCTCTTCAGCAAGTGGCGCTGGGAAAGTTGGACAATGAGATACCACTTTACACCAGTCAGAATGAACATCATTAAAAAGCATACAGATAACAAATACAGGAGAGGGTGTGGAGAAAAAGGAACCCTTCTACACTGTTGGTGGGAATGTAAATTGGTGCAGCCACTATGGAAAACAGTATGGCATGTCCTCAAAAAACTAAAAAGAGAGTTGCCATATGCTGCAGCAATCCCACTCCTGGGCATATATCCAGACAAAACTATAATTTGTATAATACTAACATGCACCCCTGTGTTCATAGCAGCACTATTTACAATAGCCAATACATGGAAACAACATAAATGTTCATTGACAGATGAATAGATAAAGAAGATGTAGGGTGTGTGTGTGTGTGTGTGTGTGTGTGTGTGTGTGTGTAGTGGAATACTACTCAGCCATAAAAAAGAATGAAATAATTCCTTTTACAGCTACATGGATGGAATTAGAGATTATCATACTAAGTGAAGTAAGTCAGAAAGACAAATACCATATGGCATCACTTACATGTGGAATCTAAAATATGACACAAATTAACTTATCTAGGAAATAGGAACAGAGTCACAGACATAGAGAGCAGACTTGTGGTTGCCAAGGGAGAGAAAGAGTGAGGGAGGGATGGATTGGGATTAGCAGGTTCAAACTATTATATATAGACTAGATAAACAACAAGGTCCTATCGTATAGCACAGGGAACTATATTAAATATCCTATAATAAACCATAATGGAAAAGGACATGAAAATGTATATGTATGTGTAACTGAATCACTTTGCTATACAGCAGAATTTAACACAACCTTGTAAATCAACTATACTTCAATAAAATTCTAAAAAAATCTATGTTCTTGACATAAAAAAGTCATAAAGTCTCAGAGACAAAAATCCTATACCTCTTTCTCCATGTGGGGATGAGACAGAACACTACCTGACCACTAAACAACACTCCTGCAACCTTCTGTTCTTCCCTCTATTTAATGCTAACTTTGTACATGTGCCAATACACGTGCATCTTTTATTTTCAGTCAGATATTTGTTTCTAAAAATTACCATCTTGACAAATGTATATCTAGGTCATTGGGTTTTATTTTTGTTTCTTTACAGAGATACACTGGTGTATATTTCCCTTTCACTAGTGATGCTGCTGTGAATACTTTTAGGCACATATCTTTGTTGTCATAAACAGAACGCAAGGAATGGAGTTGCTGCTGCATCTTTTTGTGCATCTTCAAGTTTACTCTATCAGACCATTTTTTCTGTCTTCCAAAATGATTAAATCCATCCTACCAGCACTAACCTGGAGGAGAGTCTCCATTTTCCCACATCTATACTCCTCTGGTTAATGTCCAAATTTTTATGAATTATATGTATATGATATGTTACTGTTGATTTTATTTACATTTATTTGATTACTAATGATGCTGTTTATAGTGGAATATATTGCCCACCACCTTTAGTTACTTCTTTGCAAATTGCTTGGTTGTAGTCATAATTCTATTATTTGTGAGTTATTTTCAATTGTTTATAAAGTTGTATTTTTAAAAAGTCTATTCTGGACCTTATTTTGTTCTGGATAATGGTTATTTACAATATATCCTTCTACTTTAAAGATTAAACTATTTCAAGACAGGATTTACTACTTTAATGTTGCAGAGTATGAATCTACTCTTTGTAGTTTGTATTTTGTATCTTTCTAAATAAATCTTCTCCTGTTCTGAAGTCATTGTGTTTATTTTAAAATTTGCATTGAATGTTTTCATATTTCATTCTTATCACTTGATCCATCTAGCATTCATTTATGTAAATAATGTAGGGATATATTAAAGTTTTATCCATCCATTATCAGAACCAACTCATATATTTCAGTGTTTATTATATATGAATGTCTGTTTAAGGGCTATGTGTTCTGTTTCATGAATCTTATTGCTATTATTATTCCATCATCACCTTCTTTTCATTACTATTTTGTTACAACAGATCACCCTATATGTTAGGGTAAGTTGTTTCTTCAAATATTTCTTTGCTCCTTTTGGCCCTGTACTTCTGTTAATTTTTCAACAATCTGGTGATTTTCCAGAAAAAACCATTGATATGTTGATTGGAACTGATGGAATCATACATTGGTTTGGAGAGAATTATTTATCACTTTTTCTAAATATGGATTTGGGTAGGGATGGGCTGGAGGTAGCCCATCTGGCACAAATTTTAACATTTAAATTATTTTTCCCCCTTTTTGGTCACCTTCCTAGAGGATCACACAAAACATACAGATGCATGGACTGGATAGTTGATGTAGCCTAGATGGTGGTAGGAAAACGTGGGGAGGGAACAGCTAAATCCCATGCACAGTTCTTTACTGATGGGCGTTCACGTTTTTTTCCCACTTTTGACATAAATATTGCTTCAGTGTCATTTAACATACCTTTTGCATATTTAACCAAGCATATCTGATGGATAAATTCCTAGAAGTGGAATTTTGTCTTCAAAATGTTGATGTGGCCAGACTGGCCTCCAAAAGGTTGCATCAGTTTCCACAGTCTGCCAGTGTTAGTGCCTGTTTCCATACATCATCACAAACACTGGGCCTTATCAGACTTACTAACCTTTACCAACCTGCTAGATACAGCATGTTATTTTCATCTCATTAATTATGACTGAAGTAGTGTGTCTGTCTTTTCAAATATTATTAGCCATTTGTGTAGTTTTTGGTTAATTGTTCTCTCCATTTCTCCATTCTTACATAGAAATGATCATTTACCTTCTCTATATTGTTTGATTGGTTGCTTTATTTTTTTAAACATTTTATTATGGATAAATTTAAGCATATACAAAAAAATATACAGGCACATGAAAAGATACTCAACATTGCTAATTATTAGAGAAATGCAAATCAAAACTACAATGAGGCATCACCTCACACTGGTCAAAATGGCCACCATCAAAATGTCTACAAAAAATAAATGCTGGAGAGGATGTGGAGAAAAGGGGACCCTCCTACACTGTTGGTGGGAATATAAACTGGTGCAGCCACTGTGGAGAACAGTATGGAGGCTCCTCAAAAAAAACCTAAAAATAAAGTTACTGTATTATCCAGCAATCCCATTCCTGGGCATATCCGGCAAAGACGAAAGCTCTAATTTGAAAAGATACGTGCACCCCAGTGTCATAGCAGCACTGTTTACAGTAGCCAAGACATGGAAGCAACTTAAATGTCTATTGACAGATGAATGGATAAAGAAGATGTGGTACATATATACAATGGATTATTCCTAAGACATAAAAAGTAATGAAATAATGCCATTTGTAGCAACATGGATGGATCTAGAGATTATCATACTAAGTGAAGTAAATCAGACAGAGAAATATATCATATGATATCAGTTATATAAGGAATCTAAAACTGGTACAAATGAACTTATTTACAAAACAGAAATAGATTCATAGACACAGAAAAGAAATTTATGGTTGCCAAAGGGGAAAGGGGTGGGCGAGGGATAAATTAGGATTGGGATTAACAGATACACACTACTAAATATAAACAACAAGGACCTACTCTATAGCACAGGGATCTATGCAATATCTTGTAATCTATAATGGAAAAGAATCTGAAAAAGTATTTATATAATATAACCAAATCACTTTGCTGTACACTTGAAACTAACACACCATTGTAAATCAACTATACTTCAATTAAAAAACATTTTAGGGCTTCCCTGGTGGCGCAGTGGTTGAGGATCTGCCTGCCAATGCAGGGCACACGGGTTCGAGTCCTGGTCTGGGAAGATCCCACATGCCGCGGAGCGGCTGGGCCCGTGAGCCACAATTACTGAGCCTGCGCGTCTGGAGGCTGTGCTCCGCAACAAGAGAGGCCGCGATGGTGAGAGGCCCGTGCACCGCGATGAGGAGTGGCCCCCGCTTGCCATAACTAGAGAAAGCCCTCGCACAGGGACGAAGACCCAACACAGCCATAAATAAATAAATAAATAAATAAATAATTAAAAAGAATTAAATCTTAAAAAAAAAATCATTTTAAAAAATATTTATTTATTTATTTGGCTGTGCTGGGTCTTAGTTGCAGCATGCGGATCTTTGTTGCAGCATGTGGGATCTTTAGTTGCGGCATGTGGGATCAAGTTCCCTGACCAGGGATCGAGCCTGAGCTCCCTGCATTGGGAGTGCAGAGTCTTAACCACTGGACCACCAAGGAAGTCCTAAAAAGATTTTTTTAAGTCAAGAACAAAGTATAATTACCCCATGAACTCATCTTTCAGTTTTAACAATTATCAGCTCTTGGCCAATCTTGTTTCCTCATTATCCTCACCCACTCCCTACAAACCCAAGGTCATGTAGATTTTCTTCTATGTTTTTCTATAATTCTGATAGTTTTGCATTTTGAATGTGTGTTCATAAATTTGAATGAATTTGGTGTAAGTTTTAAAGTTTGTGTCTGCAGTCATTTCATATGGTTTCCAGTTAATTCTTCCTTAACGATTTTGGAGAAGTCATGGGATACTTGGCTCTATTTCAGTTTGAACTGCAGTTTAATGGATTCAGCAGAAGTGCTCTCAGGGGGCGGGGCCTCTGCTGAACTGTGAGGGCGGCTTGGCCGGCACATGCCCATTGGCTGGCGGGGAACGCGAGCCCGCCTCCCCGACCCGCCGCGGACCTGGCCCTGCCCGGGCAGCTGAGAAGAGCTGCGTCTCCTCAGGAGCCCCCGGAGCCCTGGCTTCTGGAACACACGGGGCCGCGGCCATGCTGACGGCCCCAGCTCCGGGAGGACAGGCGTCGAGGCCACAGTAATGGAAGCCTGGTCTCCTCAGGACCTGCCGGGAGGTGACGCCGCTGAGGGAAAAGGTGAGGAAAAGTGGGGAGAAGTTCCTGTGCGTGGCTGACCGCTGCGGGTGTCTGTCTTTAGTGGACCCAGGAGAGGAAGGGCTTGATGTGGAAAACTGGCCTTTTAGCCAGTTTTTGTGTGTGGTGTAGACAGAGTGCAGTGTTGTTCTTTGGCGTGTGGCGTCCGGTTTTCCCAGCACCGTTCACTGAGGGGACTGTCCTTTCCCTGGTGTATGTTCTTGGCTCCTTTCTTGTGAATCAGCTGATCACACACCTGTAGGTTTATTTCTCGGCTCTCTGCTCTGTTCCTCTGGCGTGTGAGTGTATTTTTGTGCCAATTCCACACTTTTTTGGTGACTGTAGCTTCGTAACGTAGTGTGAAGTCAGGGAGCGAGATGCCTCCAGCCTGTTTTCCTTTCTCAGAATCCCTTTGGCTATTCAGGGGCCTTTGTGTTTCCACACAAATGTTAGGAATGTTTGTTCTGTTTCTGTGAAAAATGCCGTTGGAGTTTTGACCAGGCTTGCTTTGCATTTGAACATTGCTTTGGGTAGAATGGACATTTTAAGAATATTCTTTGCAAACATGAGCACTGGTTATCTTTCCATTTATTTGTGTTTGTTCAGTTTCTTTCATCAGTGTCTTACAGTTTTCAGGTGTGCTTTCACTTTCTCAGTTAAATTTATTCCTAGGTATTTTTTGGATGCAATTGTAAATGTGATTGTTAATTTCTCTTTCTGATGGCACATTATTAGTGTGTAGAAAGACAACTGAGTTTTGTGTATTGATTTTATACCCTTTGTATTTTGTACCCTGTGTATTGATTTCAGCTTTACTGAATTCAATTGTTAGTTCTAACAGGGTTTTGGTGGTTTGATGTGGAAAACTGGAATTCAGATATCCCACTGTTTCTACTACATCCAGGTCATCCACAGCACCCAAGGCATAGTGGCTCCTAATATAATCTTCCCATGGTGCCTGTTAATAACGCGTGGACCCTACAAGAATGATGAGCGTCACCACTTTAGGTGAACCGCATCTGGTTAAGGCTTGGCCTCTATTATGAAGTTGGATGTTTTCTCTGCTTTTTTTGGGCATGGTTTTGACATGGTTCTTTTGAAAAGTAATTTACTTCCCAGTAATTTCAAGTGTATAAAAAAACTGTAAGTAGCAGTACAAAACACACCACCTCACATAAACTACTCCAGTGTGTTTTATGCAGTACTGGGGTCCTCTCCCAGGGAACCAGCACATAAAGACCCAAAGACGAAATTTTATGGTTCCACCTTATAATCCTATCCATGGGCCCACTTCAACATTCACCATCTCTGCAACTCTATGGAAATGTCTTTTCCCATTCTGATCCAGTGTTCTTTTTCTGAAACCATTATTGAGACTTTCCCTCATTTTCAAAACCTTTATGGATTTAAAACACACGAGCTAAGTATGACCTGGGTGACCTTTTCTGCATGAGCTCTTTGACTTAGAATGTTTTCAGTGTTCATCCGTGTTCTAACATGTATCATCAGTGCTTCATTCATTCCTTTCATTGTGATTAAAACTAACATTTACCATTTAAACCATTTTGAGTATACAGTTCTGTGGCATTAACTACATTCACATTGTTGTACAAATATTCTCACCATCCGTCTCCTGGACCCATTCATTTTCCCCATGGGAAACTCTGTATCAATGTCTCTACATTTTTGCCAAAATTTGTTATTTTTAATTCTCTTGATTATAGGCCTTCTAGTGTTTGTGGAGGGGTATGGCGTTGTGGTATTAATGTGCATTTCCATCGTGACTAACGATGTTTAACATCTCTTCAGGTGTTTGTTGACCATTTGTATGTCTTATCTGGAGAAGGGTCTTTTCAAGTCCTTTTTCCATTTAAAAAACTGGGTTGTTTGCAGGGGCCTCAGCTCCGCCGCCCGAGCCGGGTCCCGGCAAGCGCTCGTCCTGGCGGCCTTGGCCTCGCTGAGTCCAGCCTGGAGCGGTCTCCGCGCCGCAGGGGCCCGCGCGCCGGGGCATCGCTAGCGGCCTCGCAGGGGCGCCGCTTCCTGCCTCGCGCTCGCAGGAGAGGGGACTCCCGACCCCAGGCGCCTGTGCCCGGAGCGTCGAGACCGTGCTGGGCCGCGCGGACGCGGCGCCGGCGGGGCGGGTCTCGCTCGGCATTGGCTGCGGCTCACCTGAGCGCGCCTTCCGGATGTGGGCGTCCCGGCCAGAGCGCACCTGGCGCGGGGCGTCCTGGGGGTCCTCGCCGTCGGTCCTCGGCGAGCCGGCGCGGGTCCAGGGAGCCAGCGCGCGGCGGCCGGGAACGACCCCTCCCGTGGGTCTTTGGCACCCCAGCGGCATCCGAGCGCGGAGCGGAGGACCGCGGGCCGCAGGTAAGGGGACGGGGGCTCGTGGGGGTGGGTGGAGGAGGGAACCACAACTCACACCAGAGCTGTTCGGCACAGTCGCGGAGCCCCCTAACCTGGCGGCCGCAGGAAGGGCTCGCCTTTGAGTAGAGGCTTTGAGGACAGGCCCGAGCCTACCCCGTCCAATTTTACAAAACATCTGCTGGTGTAAAGCTCGCTCCCGCGCGGTTTTCCCAAGTAGCCAAGTGCCCCACGTGAGGTATCTGCAAGGAGAACCTGAGAGGGCCCGTAGCCCTGAGAGACTTGCCCTTGGCTTATGGCAAGGCCAAGGGATTTATCCTGCATGGTGATTTCTCCTGCTGAGAACCCCCAAACCCCACTCTGGTCAGCTGGCCCAGCTCTGCTTCCTGCACGTCTCCAGTCCGGGCCGGCCCTTGCCCACCTGCTGGGATGGGAAAGGGAAGGGTCTCAGAATTGCACCTTAGAAACTTGCCAGGGGGCATGGGTTGAAAAACATGGGGGCCATCCAGGCAGCAGAGAAGGGAGAAGGGCACCTTGCTGCCCTTTCATTGTGGAATCGGTGGCGCTTCTGCTGAGAGGGGCCTTTCCCTGGGGACCGCATGCAGTGTGTTTGGTGTCTTGGAACTGAAGAATTAGAACCTGTACAATTTTCAAATTATGTGGTCCTTTAATTTAAAAACAAAACGCCTAGAACCTTTGCTTTATAAATTGAGGTCTGAAAATTGAAGGTCTGTTTTGCTTCCACTGTGACACTATATTAAGAAATGTGGATTTATTGAGAAAAGAGTCAGAATAGAGAAGGAAACAGAGAACTCAGAGGTACCACTGTAGTTTGGCAAAGGCTGGGGGGAGTTAATTTGTCAATGCTGCTGGCTTTCAGTAGCCTGCAGCCATTCTCCTCCTGCGGCTGAGGGGGTATAAAGCTGTACTGGGTTGCTCTACTCTTCTTTTGTAGAATTCCAGCTCAGAGCCATCTCTTGATGTATAAGTATTTCGCAGACTAGGTTCCCAGGCAACTCCTGGAGGGCCAGAGGGATTCCTTCCTTCATTATACCTGTCTGTTTGAATGAAAACCAGCAATGACATATTTTTCTTTAAATCTGGTTTATGGTCTATCATCCAAAAACCAGATTAGCTATTTCCTCACTCTCTCAATAGGCTCGAGTTCCTGGAAACTGAAACCTATAGAGGGTGGAAGAGTGCCCGAGGGAGAACAGGAGAGCCTGCCGGGAACCGTGACTCCTGGGTTTTTAATGAGCTTCCTAAACAGCATGGTCATTAATTGGCAAGTGATGACCTTAAGGAGAAACTACTGGTGAAAATGTAAAAGCCTTCTGTTAACAATGTGCCCACCAGGTGCGCACCTTATGGAGTATTTTCATTGCATTTCCAACACCTGGGAGGGTGTTGGGCAGAGGGCAGATGTTTAATAGATTTATTGAATAAGTTCAATTACATACAATTATATCAATGGAAGGGTCAGCAACACTATGAGGTTAGGGTTAGGGTTAGGGCCAGGGCCAGGGTCAGGGTCAGGGTCAGGGTCAGGGTCTTAGGGTTAGGGTTAAAAATGCAAGTTCTGGGGTTGGGCAGATCTGGGTTCAGACCGTCGTTTACAAACTGTCTTCGTGCAAATCGTGTGTTTTTTTCCTAAGACTCAGCTTCTACCTTTATGAAACGGGGGTAGCAGTGGTGCTGATCCCAGAGGTTTTGTTGAGGCAAAGCTCTTTTCTCAGTTCCTAGCATGCGTGAGTGCTCAATGCACTCAGTTAATATTATGGTTATTGACCCTGGAGATACTCCCCAAAGCTAAAGGCCAGAGGCCTGACAGGTGTGTTGAGGAGGTGGGTGCCTACTGTGAGCCCGAGGTGGCAGGTAGCCGGAGGAATGGAACGGCTGCTGCAGAGCGGGACTGTTTTTCTCCTGCTTTAGACTTTTCTGTATTTTCTAGATTTTCTTAAAAGAACCATGTAGATGGTTTTGTACCCTGAAAACTTCCAACAAAAACTTTAAAGACCTTATCCATGCAAACATTTACTCTCAAAAGCTGGAGAATGGAACTGAAGGCCTATTTTGGAGAACTTTCTGTATTCCCATTTCCTGGAATCTTCTGAAATGGAACCAAGTGGGGGAGGGGTGTGATCTGTACTAATTCTCTGAGCTCTTGGGTCTAATCACTGAGCATCCCTGCATCCCAGCTTCCTCCTGAGATCATGGGTACCTCTCAGTTCATAAATTCAACAATTCCTTACTTAAGTAAATAAACACACAAAATACTTACATCAGTGGCCAACAATTCCTCACTGTCATCAATACTGGCCACGGTGACCTCTCCTTGGCTCACAAAGGGGAAGTCAAAGGGGTTGGTTGAAATGAGAAGCAGGTCTGTGAAGCAGAAGGATCCCTTTAGCATCTTATGCACAACTGACTCTGAGTTTTTTTCCAATGTGATCGATTTGGAAGATGAGAATGATAACCAAGGAACTTACTCATAAGTTCCGGCTTCTTGTTTGACATGATTTGGTAAAAAATATGATAGCCTCTCTCACGGGATAACTGAAATGCCACCCTGGATTTTTCTAAGAGATCTAAGATAACAAAAAACGATGTGATTTTAGGGTCCCCAGGAGATGCCTCTGTGGCCAAAGCCAAGGTGCCAGATAGAGTGTTTGGACTCACAGGTTTCAATGTCTGCTGACACCAGCTTTCCTGTGGCTCCAAAGTGAATGCGAATGAACGTCCCCTGTCCAAAGACAGATTGAAAAACACAGTTATTTTCTTTCTATGGTACTGTAGCCAGCTTCTGTTAGGTACTACTGAGGATGGGTGGGCTGTGTAGGCTCACGGAAGAGGTGATGCCAGAAGCATGAGGACCTTCCTCCTCTCTGTTTGCTTGGCATCTGGTCCCCACGCCGGCTCAGCCAAGACTCAGGTAGCTCTGCCCAAAGCACCTGGCCCTGTTCCCACAGCTCTGGGGATGCCTGCAGGCTCCCTCTCAAGTCTCTGTTTGGGACCACCTCACACCTGACTGTCTCCTTGGTCTTTATCCTGCTCAAACTCTTTGAACTGATAACCTGGTTGGACTATCTGACTTCTTTTTTGCCTCTGGATGTTACTTCTGAGATTTCTTGCCTCAGTTTTCCTTACTACTTACTACATGCAAACCTAGCTCCCAGGCCAGGCCTCCTGGCTCCCCAAAGACCCACTCAGCACTTGGGTTCCCCCAATCTTGGGGAATAAGGGGTGAAATTATATATAGTATATATGTGTGTGTGTATACTCCCTTCTTACATCATCTGCTTAATTGGTCGCTACCACTCTGTGAGCCAATTGGAGGGCAAAAATATTGCCTTGCTTGTTCACCCACAGACCCTGGAATGTAGTACATCCTCAGTAGTATTCTCAGTATTCTCTGAATGAAGCCTAAGAAGAGTTAATGAAGGACCAGTGTAGGTTTATGTGAATTATGTGTTCGCTCTTCAGGAGTTCTAGCTGCTGAATGCAAGTGCCTCTGGGTACTTGCTCTACTGGCCAATGAAATTAGATAGGAGACTGGATACTTGTTTATTTGCCAGTGTCGGAAGTAAATGCCTCTTTGGTTGAGCTAATCCTAAGCGAAACATTGAAGGATGGGACATATCCTTCAGTATCTTCAGTATCAACTTCTTCCCAATTTTTGAGCTCTGCTGCCTCCACCAGGTTTTCCCTCCTCCCAGCACCTCCTGACTTGGAGAAGGTCAGATCTGCTAACTAACTTCACACTAAGGTTTTCATGGCTAATAAGTCAGTGGATACTGTTCAATGGACTTATGTATTTTAAAATGCTTCCACCTGAAGAGACCAATTTTAGCATAGAGAAGTCATTTTGTACTTGTGGAATTTGAATCTTGAATCATTGTGACTTCAGGAGGCTCTGAGGTGATGCTGATTAGTTAGGGAAGGACAGCTAAATCTTCCTTCGGCTGGGAATAAGACAAAATGTTCTTTGAAGGGTTATCAGAATATCCCGGTTGGGCAGCTTGATCTGAAGCGCTTGGGGGTAGACTAAGGCCAGGTATATCCTAGTTTATGTGGCCATTTTTCATATTCAGCATTGGAGGAGAGGGTTTTCTTTCTGGGGGTCATTGACAATTGGACTGAGTCTTAACGAATCTCAAGGAGTTGTCATTCCTCACGGTCTTGGCATTTCCAAAGGCCTCCAGGAGGGGGTTGGCCTGGATGATCTGGTCTTCCAGGGTTCCCTAATAATAAGTGAGAAGAGGAAAAGAGAGGACTTTGGACGTCTTCCGAAGTAACTTCCCAGTGACTCAAAAGTGTGGATGCTCTGGGAAGGTCCCAGGGAGAGATGTCGCCCAGCTCAGGCTGGTGGCAGGTACAGTTGTGCTGAGTACCCACAGGCCCATCCCCACCCCACCCAAGGAGGCTTCAAGGTCCCATCGTAGAAGGAGTCTTAGCACAGCATCAAAGTGGCTTCTGGCCACACCAGATTCCAGGTTGGAACCCTACCCGCTACCTCTCAATCTCCCAGATGGCCTTTCTTCTCTGATAACATTTTATTATAAATTATGGATTTGTAAAATATAGACCTCTGTTCCTGCATGCACCAGGACCCATTTATACAGATATTCGGGTTCAGAAGTAGAAACAGACTGTGAGCAATGAAAGTGACCCATATGATAGAAACAGTGGTTCTCAAAAAAAATGTTTAAGTTGCATAAAATATTTTGTGAGAATTATTACGTAGAAATCCACTTATAGAAAGCAGAGTTTTCACCTTTCCTCCTTCCCCACATGATTGCTTGCCTTTCTGACTTCAGAGCTGTTTGGAAACTACTGTCCAGCCCAGTGGTTCTCAAAGTGTGATCCCTGGACAGGGCATGAACAATGGGAACATGACAGAAATGCAACATGCCAGGATTTTGAATGTGAGACAGGAATTTCAGTCAGAAATTCTGGGCCTGGGGACCAGCAATCCGTTGTTAACGAACCCTCCTGGTGATTCTGACGTGCACTCCAGTTTGAGAACCACTGGCCTAAACCATTCCTTCGCCAAAGGAGGATGTGGAGTTGTTCAAGGTCACTCGGCTGTTGCTGATGGAGCTGGTGCTAGAGCCCGAGTCCACAAGGTGGAGCCATTTCCTGCCTTGCCCGGTAAACACCCCCTGGGGCAGGACCTCGTGCTGTGCATCTCTGCTGAGCACAAAGCCCTGCAGACACTTGGGGCTCACCTGGGGTTTCAGTTATACTCATTCCAGCAAGCCTTCCAGGTGCAGGAAGCTGCTCACCTGCATCTTGCCCGGCCGCTGCTCCTTCCTCTTCTCCCCAGTGACCGCGATTGCTGCAAAGTGCTGGATCACACGCTTGGTGTTCACTGTCTTCCCAGCCCCGGATTCTCCGCTGTTGATTTAAAAGTAAGTGAGAGGGACTTCCCTGGTGGTCCAGTGGTAAAGAACCCGCCTTGCAATGCAAGGGACGCGGGTTCAATCCCTGGTCAGGGAACTAAGATCCCACATGCTGCGGGGCAACCGAGCCCGCACGCCATAACTACTGAGCTTGCGCGCCTCAATTAGAGCCCACGTGCCACAAACGACAGAGCCCACGTGCTCAGGTGCCCGCGTGCCACAACTACAGAGCCCACGCACTCTGGAGCCTGCGTGCCACAACTAGAGAAGAGAAAACCCGCCTGCCACAACTAGAGAGAAGCCTGTACACCACAGCGAAGAGCCCACGCGCCCCAACAAAAGATCCCGAGTGCTGCAACTAAGACCCGACGCACCCAAAAATAAATAAAATATAATAAAGTAAAATAAAATAAAATAAAGTGAGATACACAGACATAGAGAACAGACTTGTAATTGCCAAGGGGACCAAGGAAAGGGGGAATGGAGGACAAATGGATTGAGAGTTTGGGATGAGTAGATGCAAACTATTAGATATAGAATGCATAACCAACAAGGTCCTACTGCATTGCACAGGGAACTATATTCAATACCTTGTGATAAAACAAAATGGAAAAGAATATGAAAAGGAATATATATGTATAACTGAATCACTTTGCTGTACAGCAGACATTAATACAACATTGTAAATCAAGTATACTTCAATAAAATTTTTTTTAAAAAGTAAGTGAGCTAAAGGAGAGCAGAAGGAATGGACAGCCCCTTCCAAGTTATCATGGCAACAACACAGGTTACTCACGCGATGAGGATGGACTGGTTGTCTCGATCTAGAAATGCAGAAGGAAGCAGGACAGAATAAATAAACAAGATACAGGCAGGATATACAAATCAGGCAACATTGGGGGTAGACAGAGCCCATGAGTTCTAGTTCTGGCTTTGCCATTAACTAGTGGTGTGATGATTTGGGCATGTCGAATCTTCTTGGAGACAATTTGTGCAGATTTCCCAAATGCTGGATGTGTAATGTGGGCAGCATGGGAAGTGAACGGTGAGTCCCACAGTGTGGAAGTTATTCGTGTTCACAGATCTTTACCTCCTCAATAGCGCTTTCTTATCTCCCTTTTCAACAAAGAAAGCAAGTCTCAGACTTAGAACTTGTAAGAAGCCACAGCTTCTAATTAGAATTTATGGACACTGATTTGTTGTCATTGCCTTTTTCTTTCATCTTTACTTTCTACTTGTGGACAGTGACCGTGGTTTTCCATTTACAAGAGTGTTATAGGTTGAATTGTGTTCCCCCCAACAAACTAATATGTTGAGGCCCTAACTAACCCCCAGTACCTCAAAATGTGACCTTATTTGGAAATAGGGTCATTGCAGATGTAATTAGTGAAGATGAGGTCATACTGGAGTAGGTGGGCCCCTAATCCAATATGACTGGTGTCCTTATAAAAAGAGAAATTTGGAGACAGATGAGAACACAATGTGAAGATGAAAGTGCAGATCAAGGTGATGATTCTATAAGCCAAGGGATGGCAAGGATGGCCAGCAAACCACCGGAAGCTGGGAGAGTGGCCTGGACCACATTCTCCCTCTCGGCCCTCAGAGGGAACCAACCCTGCTGACACCTTGATCTCAGACTTCCAGGCTCCAGAGCTGTGACACAATGCATTTCTGTTGCTTAGGCCACCCAGTGTGTAGTACTTGGTTACGGCAGTCCTAAGAAACTAATACTAATAGTGATATTATTCTTCCTTTTTTAAAAAAATAGATTTCCTCCAGATCAAAGGGCAGATTTGTTCGGTTCCTATTTTATTTTTATTTTTGGCCACGCCACGTGGCATGTGGGATCTTAGTTCCCTGACCAGGTATCGAATCCGTGTCCCCTGCAGTGGAAGCGCGGAGTCTTAACCATTGGACCGCCAGGGAAGTCCCTATTCTTCCTTTTTGAAATGGACGGAACTTCAGTCACTATAAGGAAAGATTTTAAATATGCAGAAATGGCCAGGATTGCGAATGTGACATTGGAATGGCTGAAGTTTGGGCAACATTGTCCTGGATGACTTTTAAGCATCTTCAGATCTCAGATGCTTGCTTCTACTTCTTCTCTCTGCACCAAGTCAAATCAGGTGAAAGTGGAACAGACCGAAGTGATGTTAGGCATGACAAGGGTGACAGTATTACCACATCTCTGCTATTTCATCTGCTATTCTGGAAATTTAAGGAGGAGAAAGAGGGAGCCTGAGAAAACAGGTGAAGGGAAGTTGCTGTGCCCATTTCTCCAACTTTGCATTCCTAAGTGGCTACTAATATAGTCTCTCTTCCAAGTGTGCTCCTGTTGGGGATTTCTTTGGAGGTGGGGGCAGCGCATCTCCTTGTGCTTCACATCCACCCCCAGAGAAGCATGTACTTAGTGTGGCTTCAGTCCCAAGCTCTGGTTTAAGAACCGTGACTGGTAATGGAAGATACTGCGCCCCTGGCTTTCCATCCTGACATCCTCTGAATCTACTGAGGTCACTTTGGTCATTGCACCGTTTGGATGACCAAAGCCTGTGAAGGGCTCGAGTAATTAACTAAGAACCAGTGCAGTTAAAGGACTTGAATACTTCACTAAAACTATTTTTAAAAATATGGATTAAATTACTCACCAGTCAACATGAACTGATAGGCGTTGTCAGAGATGGAGAAGATGCGGGGCAGGGCCTCCTGGTGTTTTTTGCCTCTGTAGGCCGTCACCACCTCAGGGTTGTACACCGGCAGCCACTTGTAGGGGTTGACGGTGACACAGAAGAGGCCTGAGTAGGTCTGAGAAAATCAGAAAATTCAACCTATGGATCTTGACTTTACTAAGAGAAGGAAATGGAATAAAGAGAGGTTGAAGGGTACTCACGTAGATCATCCAGGCTGCGTAACGCTCTTTGAGGTTGTACAGCACTCCTGGCTCGTGTAGGTGGGTCATCATGGCCATGTCCTCGATCTTGTCAAATTTGGGAGGGTTCATGGGGAAGACTTGGTCACTGTTCAGAGTGAGTGTCTGGATATTGAGAGGAAAAATCACATGATGAGTGGGAGAGCCGATGTGATGACCTACCAGTGGGGTGAAAATGGTGAGATATTGTGGTGAGATTACCCCATTACCGTGGTTGACTTTATGGATCATTTCTGTGCCCAGAGATGATCTGTAAATAACTGTTCTTGATAAATCTAAGACTGGTCAAACTGTATAACCAATTCTGGTCTGATGCCCCCAAGTCAGCATGCCATTCTGTGTGCCAGAAGAGGGTTACAGGTGTGCAAAGTTATAGAGCCCTTCAGCCTCAGGGTGGCCAGGTGGAACTCAGGATGGCCAAGGCCACAGCAGCTTGCCTCTGTTTACCCCATTTGCTATGAGTGCTGCAAAGAGATCAAGCTTGGAAGATTGGAAAAAACTCTTCCAGTGTATTCTGTAAATCTCCACCTCAATACCTCTGCTCATGTGGGTCCCTTTGTCTGGAATATATCTACATTCAAATTACATCAGCAACCTTCAAAGCTCTTCTGAAGTGCCACCTCTTCCATGACCTGTTTCTGCTCTCCCCTGTCTTTTCAAGGCTTCCAGAATTCCTTGCACCGCTGCCCTAATAGTTAAAACATTTGGACTTGAAGCATGGTCCATGCCTGAACAGTATTTTGAGACTATTACCTAATTTTCCCCTCTCTGTTTTCCCTCCCCTTTAAGCATACAACTGGCACTCCATTACTCAGGAAAGGTAGAAAATAGGGCATAAAAGCGAGAGAGCCTGTAAGCCTTTCTAGCGTTTGTTTTCCAAAAGCCCTAATCCTCAGAAGAGCTTTGAGGGTTTTACCGAAAAGATAAAAGGGAGGAGATTTGTTGATATAGACCAAATCTCTTGAGGAAAGGAAGCCCTTCTGCCCCACCGCCCTAAACTAGAGAGAGAGGGACATCCAAAATAGCATAAGGAAGATGGAAAAATCTGTGTGTCCTGAAGGTTCAGAAACTGGGGCGCTCCTTCCACTTCCGTGACTGCGGGGCCTGCGGTCTCCCGGGCTCCCTCACGCACCCACTTGCCAACGAGACAAAGGACGGGGGCGCGCTGCCAATGGCGACGCGTGGCGTCATGCGTCACAGGGCGCGCCGCGGCCTGCGTGCTTCATGCGTCCTGGGAGCCGCTGATGGGCCCGCGCGCCGGTGCGGAGCCGGAGGCGGGCCGCGGGGGCCCAAAGACGGAGAGGGCGGGTCGGCTCCGGGACCGAGGCGGCAACACACCGAGCGAGCGCCTGTGCCCGAGGGCAGCGATGCTGTGGTTCCAGGGCGCCATTCTGGCCGCCATCGCGTCGGCCAAGAGGAGCGGCGCGGTCTTCGTGGTGTTCGCGGCAGGTGATGATGAACAGGCTACACAGATGGCTGCAAGTTGGGAAGATGAGAAAGTGACAGAAGCATCTTCCAACAGTTTTGTTGCTGTGAAAATCGATACCAAAAGTGAAGCCTGCCTACAGTTTTCACAGATCTATCCTGTAGTGTGTGTTCCATCCAGTTTCTTTATTGGAGACAGTGGAATTCCCTTGGAAGTAATAGCAGGAAGTGTTCCTGCAGATGAACTTGTTAGCAGAATCCACAAAGTCCGGCAGATGCACTTGTTAAAAGGTGAAATATCAGTGGCAAATAGTGGCCAGTGAGAAAGTTCAGTCTCTACTCCATCCACCTCATTTGATCAGAACAACACTTCTGAAAACTGTCAGTCCAGAAATGTAGAGCTCTGTGAGACACCACCCACTTCTGATACAAAGTCAGATTCTGCAACAGGAGGAGAAATTTCAGGCCAGGCCACTGTGTCTCCAGAGCCTGGTGGATGTTCAAATCAGAGACCTACAGAGGAGCTCACCGTCAGAGTGGAAAGACTAACCAAAAAACTTGAAGAAAAGAGAGAAGAGAAAAGGAAAGAGGAAGAACAGAGAGAGATTAAGGAGGAAATTGAGAGGAGGAAAACTGGAAAAGAAATGTTGGATTATAAAAGAAAGCAAGAAGAAGAATTAACAAAAAGAGTGTTAGAGGAAAGGAACAGAGAAAAGGCAGAAGATAGGGCAGCTCGAGAGCGTATAAAACAGAAGATTGCACTGGACCGTGCAGAGAGAGCTGCTCGTTTTGCAAAGACACAGGAAGAAGTAGAAGCTGCTAAAGCTGCAGCCCTGCTGGCCAAACAGGCAGAAATGGAAGTCAAGAGAGACTCTTCCGCAACAGAAGGAAGCAGTGTTGCGAGAATTCAATTCCATCTTCCTGATGGTTCTTCCTTCACAAGTCAGTTCCCTTCTGATGCTCCTCTAGAAGCAGCAAGGCAGTTTGCTGCACAGACTGTTGGCAACACTTACAGTAATTTTTCATTAGCGACAATGTTTCCCAGGAGGGAATTTACCAAAGAAGATTATAAAAAGAAATTACTGGATTTGGAACTTGCCCCAAGTGCTTCAGTGGTACTGTTGCCAGCAGGAAGACCAACTACATCCATGGTACATTCTTCCAGTGGCGACTTTTGGACATTCTTGGGGACAGTACTTTACCCATTCCTTGCCATCTGGAGATTGATTAGCAACTTCTTATTTAGTAATCCTCCTCCTGCACAGACCTCGGTGAGAGCAGCATCATTGGAATCCTCAAACCTTGCATCCTCTAGCAACTCAGAAAAAAGGGAACCAGTCAGAAAAAGAGTGCTGGAGAAACGGGGGGAAGACTTGAAAAAGGAGGGCAAGATATATAGATTGAGGACTCAAGACGATGGTGAAGATGAAAACAACACTTGGAATGGAAATTCTACTCAACAGATGCAGTGTGACAAGGACAATATGTGCAGTAATCATTGTTTCTCTTATGATTTAAGTCAACTAAAACTCTACTGGAGAAGTGGGACTGCTTTATGTTTTCCAACTCATCTACAAAGTGTCTCTTTATTCCTGCTTAGTGGGTTAAAGTTGTTTAACCTCAGATAAGTCAAGAGATAAAATAACTGGCTGCTAGGTCCTTGTATATGGTAAGCAACTGCTAGAAGCCTAAAATAGCAAAAGGTCTGCGACAGCCTCCCTTTATCAGCTTTCTTGTTTAGTATTTCATATGCCCATTAGCCCTGTGCTCTCAGATGATATGTTTTGTTTAGGGCTGTTTTGCTCCAGAACTCCTCAGCCCACACAAAGTAACTGGTGTGTCACTGAATAATTTGATCTTGAGTCAGAGCGTTTTAACTAGCCAATCAGATGATAATTTGGGTTTAACTTTTCTCTTCTTGCTCATCAGCTGCAAGCAAAATCTTGTAGTTTTTAATCTTACTTAAACACTGGATAAAAAAATCTTTTCCAAAAAAAAAAGAAACTGGGGCTTGTTTCTTAGCAATCCTTCAGGGGGGGCAGTGACACCCCATGTGGTATTACTGAAAATGTGGCATGGCTCTGGGGAGGGGACCCCAATAGTAACTCCAGAAAATTTATTTCCGGCCCTGTGAAAAGAGGCTGACACCAGAGGTTAAGTTTAATAATAGCAATCATCATCATCATCATCGTCATCATCATCTGTCTTGTATGCTTGAATTTGTGAACTGCGATTCATACCTACCATGTACTCTTTTTTTAAAAAATTATTTATTTATTTTTGGCTGCGTTGGGTCTTCCTTACTGCACACGGGCTTTTCTCTAGTTGTGGCGAGTGGGGGCTACTCTTCGTTGCGGTGCACGGTCTTCTCATTGTCATGGCTTCTCTTGTTGCAGAGCACAGGCTCTAGGCACACGGGCTTCAGTAGTTGTGGCGCACGGGCTGAGTAGTTGTGGCTCGCGGGCTCTAGAGTGCAGGCTCAGTAGTTGTGGCGCACGGGCTTAGTTGCTCCGCGGCATGTGGGATCTTCTGGGACCGGGGATTGACCCCGTGTCCCCTGCATCGGCAGGCGGATTCTTAACCTCTGTGCCACCAAGGAAGTCCCCATACCCGCCGTGTACTCTTGATTCCTACACTAGATGATAAACTTTGGGGAAGCGGGACTGAGATTTGCTCATATTTGCAGAGTGATAGACACTGTGACCTAGACATGGTGCGTGTCCAGTAAGGATTGAATTGAATGGTGCTCTGTAATTCTCTGCATTAAATTAGGCATTGCCTCTGGAGCTCCCTCTGTAAGTCACTCTGCAGCCTAGAGAGTTCTATTTGGTATATTCGCCCATCCAGCAGCAATCTGTATCAATCTCTCCCTTAAACAGTCCAAACTCTTCCACCACCACCTTCCCCTTTCTCCAAAGCAAACATCATAAAAACTCTCAAAGCCCAAGTCCTCGAAGGAAAGAGCCAGAGGAAAGGTATGTGCCATGGCAGTTTTTACCTGCGACTTCACTCAGAGTAGATCAATGTGAGTCTTGTTCTATCTTCAGATTCCTATGGGCCAGCATGCAATTTCTACTATTCTACTCCAAAGGCAAAGGGGGATGCCCATGTTAGCAAGGACATCTGAGATCAACACTTACCCGGTTGTCGAGGGTCTCGACTGTGACTTTGTCATTTTCCTTGCTCTGGATCATACCTTTCACATAAAATTCCTTATCATCCACTGCAAAGCAAGCTTTCTTAGAATCAAATGGGCGATTTGGAGCCTCGATTCTCTCCTTCTCTGATTTCCACAGGTAGGGAGCTGCTTCTCCAAAAATGGCCATCTCTGCATCAGAGCTCATGACTGCAGGGGCTGGGAAGACCAGGGCTGCTGAATCTGGAGCTTTGGGGAGCTCCATCCTGTTATTTCCATTCAGACAGGGGGCCAGATTCAAAAGTTCCTGGGATTAACCTACGTTCTGAGGAATCCAGGACCTGGTATAGGGGCCTAGAGTGGGCAAGTGGGGGTGAGCTAAAGGAGATATTTTACTCCAAGAAAAAAGTTTGAGGGGACATCTCTTAGTCCAGCTCCAGGTGTGGAAGTCTAAACCAATTAGAGGAAGACAAGCTGAGCCTAATAAAGGAGGCCTCAGAGAATACTTCCTTAATTACACATCACATTTGAGCCTCATGATCTCGGTGTCATTCCCAAATCTTAAGGGTGTCTGAAAAGAATTACTGGAATGTTGATAATTCCTAGTAGAAAGTTCAGATAGCCCAGTGAAAAGTAATGACTTGAACATAAAGTACTGCCACACTTGTTTAGCCAATTACAGGCAACAAGGTGATAGGAGACATTATGGCCTAGTGCAATGGTTCCAAACTTTAATATGCACCAGAATTACCTGGAGAGCTTGTTAAAACACAGATTTCTGGGCCTCACCCCCAGAGCTTCTGATTCAGTAGGTATGGGATGGGGCCTGAGAATATGCATTTCTAGCAAGTTCTTAGGCAATGCTGGTGGTGCATTCATCAGCTGATGGTGAATTCATCATTGTGGTCCAGGGACCACACTCTGAGAACTGCTGGTGTAGGGCCTTCTGACTCCAAGAGTGGTCCTTGAACACGTTGCATCAGCATCGCCGAGGAGTTGTTAGACATTCAGAATCTCAGAACCACCCCGCATTACAAAACCAGAATCTGCACTTTAACAAGATCTCCAGGTGATTTCTAGGCATAGTAGAGTTGAGAAGTACTGGGCTTAAGGCAGGGGTCTCCAAACTTTAGTTATGTGTAGCAGTGTCGGGGTGTGACAAACAGTGTTTAATTAAATACCTGCTTTAGAACTCACTGCTTAGCGTGTGTGTGTGTGTGCATGTACGTGTATGGTGTGTTTATGTATCTTTCTGCCTCTCTCTCTCTGTCCACCCTCCCGCTCATCCCTCCCGTCACTTCTTTCCAAACCATCCCCTTTCATAGACCTTCTCTGTATGTGTTTTCCTTGCTTAGAAGCTAGACAAATTTGGCTTAAAGTCCCGGCATTGAACTTGGTCAAACCACTTAACTTCTTTGGGCCACTAATTTCACTTAAAATGAAGAAGCAAGCCTAGCTCATTTCTAAGGCCCCTGCAGGTTGTGTGACTTTTCTGGTTCCTTTTCCTCATCTGCATTTGCTTTTCCTGTTCCCTCTGGACCTCTTCCCGTATCCTTCCTGACCCTCTACTTCTTTTCCCCACAACTCTTCCCCTTCTCCCTTTCTTTCTCTGCTTTTTCCTTTCCACACATTCTTCTGTAAGTGACCATAAAATGGAGTTCAATTACACACATGTATCCCCATATCTCTCTTAAGAAATAGGTCATATGTTTTGAATAAAGCCTTTTATGTTTCCTATTAAAAGTGGGAAAATTGAACATTTTATGGTTGTCTCTTGGAACTTCCCCCGCCCTCAATCTTACACTTTATGAAATTACTCTTCATTGGTAACTGACTGTTGTTTCAATATCCCTCCTTGAGATTCTGGGGGGATCTAGTCCTACAGAAAGAGGAGCAACTGCTTCCCTCTGGATCTTATTCAGGATAAGTTGCATTTCGATTTTACTTTGGCCAGCGGCTCTGCTGAACCATCTGTGTGCTCGTGGTTAAGTTTTCATAGTTAAGAGATTGGAGCTCAATATAGCACCGCAAAGAGGACCTCTGGCTTGCAGGCTTCATGCGGTTTAAATGTTCTCAGTTACTGCCTGGTGGAGAGGAAGAATTCATCCATATTGTTTCCTCATCTGTGAAGATAGTCCCTACTTTTGTGGCTTAAGTGAGTTTTACGACAGCAGCAGTTCTCAAGCTTTGTTTTCTGAGAACCCCTTCACACTCTTAAAAACCATTGAGAACCCAGTGAGTTTGGTTTATGCAGGTCATATCTACCAATATTTATGGTATTAGAAGTCAAAATTGAGAAAATCTAATTCATTTAAAGTTCCTATCAAATTCATTGCATGTTAACATTAATGACATATTTTTATGAAAATGACTATATTTTCCAAAACAAAAAAATTAGTGGCAAGAGTACCGTTGTTTTTCATTTTTGCAACTCACTTTAATGTCTGCTGAGTAGAAGATGGATGGGTTTTCATGCCTGCTTCTGTATTCTGTCTGTTGCTGTATGGTTTTTTGTTTTTTGGTTAAAGTAGATATAGAAAATCTTTCACAGATATATAATTTGGAAAAGGAAAGAGTATTTTAATTGCCCTTTCACATAATTGTGGAAATTCTTTTTAGATACTATACCAAAACTTGACACGTGGTAGTTTCTGTGGTAGTTCCTTAAAGGCTAGTTGCAATGTAGAATCTGAAACCATATCAACAAACATTATGATCTGTTGGTCTGTGTTGAACTTTGAATGAAACTTTTACCCATGTGTAAACATCATACATTGATCATTTGGAAAATATTGTTCACTGAATTATACAGAACTTCCAAATATTGGCACGTTTCATTATACAGTATAAAAAATCACAATCATTAATATCAGTACTGATCTCATTAGAAAATTCAAATATTAGGACGTTGTCAAGCTAATGATAGTAGATACAAGTCTTACAAAATTTTAAGTTTTGCTTGAAAACTCAACTATATCATTAGTAAAAAACACTGTCAGTAGTTTTCCTTGAAAGGATAAACACACTTGACTGCTTTTTGAGAAACTGTGTGCCAGATATACAAGTCTGAGAAACAATAGTTTGTCCGCTAGTCATTCTTTCAAGTAAAAATGGTGCTTCATGAATCAAGTGGCTGGTTCATCTTGCAACTCAGACAACTGCACATGTGTTTTTCCTTGAGACAAATGTCAAAGTCCAGTGTGCAAAAGGAGTGCTTTTCATGGACTTCCTGTTTGATCATGTAGAATATTATAAAGATGTGGATAAATTTGAGATGTAGTCAAATTAATACTTTCCACTGCTGCAAATTTTAGGTCATTTTTCAATGAAGCTGGCTTTTTAAAAAAATATTTATTTATTTATATTTATTTTTGGCTGCGTTGGGTCTTTGTTGCGCGTGCAGGCTTTGTCTAGTTGCGGCGAGTGCTACTCTTCGTTGCGGTGCGCGGGCTTCTAATTGCAGTGGCTTCTCTTGTTGCGGAGCATGGGCTCTAGGCATGCGGACTTCGGTAGTTGTGGCACACGGGCTCAGTGGTTGTGGCTCACGGGCTTAGTTGCTCCGCAGCATGTGGGATCTTCCCGGACCAGGGCTCGAACCCGTGTCCCCTGCATTGGCAGGCGGATTCTTAGCCACTGTGCCACCAGGGAAGTCCTGAAGCTGGCTTTTTAAATTAAAAAAAATTCTTTTTCACTGTCAGTGTATGGCTGTGAAGAATACTATGACTATTAGTACAGCTTGGTGCCATGTCTTGATTTGTAATAAAGTGTCAGATCGTCTATCCATCCTTGCTTTTGCATCATTAAGTCAACACAGTGAAGAAAGCACATGGCATCTGGGTATTATGAAAATTGTTTTGACCTCATGTACCTCTTGAAAAGTTCTTAGGAATCTCCAAGGATCCATGGGCCACAGTTTGAGAATGGTTGCACTATAGTGTGAGGGAATCTCATCAGGCTGCAAGTGTATGATCTGATGTCATTTAGCTTGACTTAGTGTCGAAAGTTGATCCACATCAACTTTCTGCTACCCAAAGTGTCGAAAGTTGATCCACATCAAAATCATCTGCAACAGAATCTCTGTGGTTGGGACTGAGGAAACTGAATTGTTCTCAAGGGCCTCAAACACAGTGATGTTTGGGAGCATTATTTTGCTTTTATAAAGCCACTCTTTCCAAAACCATGGCATAGTCCCAATGGTCCAATACAAAATGATTTTAGGCAACTATTTCTTAATTTTAATAGTTATATTAAAGTCTATTACCTTATTTTAGCAAAATGTAAGATGCCATCGATTGTAAGATAACCTATTTTGTGTCCCACTAATAAAGGAAAAGACCCTGCTAATTACAGTACTCCTTTCATTGATTATAAGATGCATCCCAAGTTTAGAGATAATATTTTGTGAAAATGTGAAGAAAGTTAGAATAAAATAGAATAATATGTGCTAACGACTTAGAGACAGTGAAATATCTGTTTATAGTAGTGATATAAAGCAGTGTTTCTCAAACTTTGGTGGGCATAGGAATCCAACTGGGTATCTTGTTGAAATAGATATTCTGATTCAGCAGAGCTGGAGTAGAGTTTGAGACTCTGAATATCTAAATGTCTCAGCTGATGCTGAGATAGACGGTCCAGACTTTCATAGCAAGCATATAGGGTAACTTTGAAAAACACATCTAAGAAGAAAAAGGAATCAAGGTAAATCAAAATAATAAGTGAATTAGCAGTACTGGTCTTAAATGGGTATTGCAAAATTTGTGATAGTAGTATAAGAATGAAGTCTGAAGTTGGGGAAAGACTACAATGACTCATGGTCAAACTATACCTTTAGGTCTCTTAGAAAAACAAGACTTTCCGTCTGGGATTCAAGTCACTGCGTGTGTTGAGGGGAAGATTTTTCTTCTTCCACCCACAGCTCTAACCATGACTCAGAATCCAGTATCTCCTACTTTTACTGCCTAGATGATGCATGAGTTGTCTCAGCGATATTCTTGCAAATGTGTTGTCCAGCCTACTCAAATGCCTTCAAGATGACTTTTTTCCCTTTTGAAAATTTTGGAAAATCATTTGGGGTAGTTTCTGTAGGCCAAAGATACTTCTTGCTTTAATCTGAAATCTGGCTCTCTGTGACTTCAGGATGTTTGATCCTCCTTTCGGCTCTTGGTAACAACAGAAAGAGTTCAAACCTTCTCCCCACAAGACAACTCTTCACCCATTTGGTGGCTGCTCTGGATTCTCCTTAGCTTTTTTTTTTTTTTTTTTTTAATGTGGACCATTTTTCAAGTCTTTATTGAATTTGTTACAGTATTGCTTCTGTTTTATGTTTTGGTTTTTTGGCTGCAAGGCATGTAGGATCTTAGCTCCCCGACCAGGGATTGAGCCTGGAAGGCGAAGTCTTAACCACTGGACCTCCAGGGAAGTCCCTCCTTAGCTTTTTCTTTTCCAGGCTAAGTAGCCCCAGTGCTGTCTTCATCTGTTTCTTCCGTGATGTGCTTCTGCATCTCCTTTACCATCACAGTGAGCTCACTCCTGTTAATCTCTTAAGTGTGACATCCAGACCACATGTTGTCCTCCATCAGCATGTGCCCTCACCTCTCCTGACCTAGGTGTCATGCCCTCTGGCAGCCTCCTCACACCGATGGCTCACCACTCACTATCAAGCAAAGCCCCTCAACGCACGCTGTGTGCGTCCGGTTGCTAAGTCAGATCTTGTCCCCATATTTATACAACTGTACTCTGGGACCCAGTGCTAAAACCATGTATTCTTGGCTGATAAAACTTTCCCTTGTTAGGTCTCATCCAACTCTCTTGGCATGACTCATGGTGTCCCTGGAAACTCTACCCCCAGAAAGTCCCCTAATTATCTGCTTCTTGGTTTTGAGAGCTTGACCTGCTTCCAGCCCTACACAGCTGTGTCCCTCCAACCATCCCCTCTGTTCCTGTCTTTAGGGGTCTTCCAATGGGGATGGCCATCCCAGTCTCCCTGACCTCCAGCACCACCTTCTGAGTGCTCCCCAACCCCTCTTACTGCTGTCAGTGCGCTATGACACTGCTCTCAACTTTCAGCCCTCTCCTGGGAACTTCTCAGCTACTGCATCTTGTCAGCAACGGTGTGGTCATGACTTAATTATACTTTGGTTTCCTTGGTCCTAATTCATCTAGAATTACTTCCAATAAACACAAATCTTGAGGTGGGGGAGTAAGTTTTTTTTATTACTACAGTGGACATAGGTTTGAATCCATTTCTCCTTATTCTCTCAGCATCATTTGTGAGTAAAGACACAACTGAGGGGATTCATGGGTGCGGCCTCTGCTCAAAACACAGCAAAGTTAGACTTGTGTGAAGACTGAATCTTGAGCCTACGAACATCATGTTTGGGGCCAACCTAAGTATATTGACCTGGAGCTTGTGTGTCAAAGTTCTGCAGTGTGTTTTATTCCTGTTAGTGTGATGAGCAAATTTGGGAAGCCCTGCTTCCTTAGCTGCATATTTTGTAATCTGCCTTTAGAAATACTTAAGTAATGGATTTTAATTTCATCAGTTTCAGATTCCTCTGAGTGTGGCAAGAATGAGAATGTGTAGAACACTGTTTGCTAATTTCAATTATTGTATTCCCAATCAAGATGAAAGTGACTCTTACCTTCTTGGTTTCCAAAGCAATGGTTAGTGTCCTTCAGGAATGAAGTGGCTTCTGAGAGAGTGATTCCAGAAACCAAAACTAAACAAAACAAAGAACAAATGAACTATGAAGAGTTTAAATAAATCTAGAATTTGTACTTTTCTAAGTTTAGCTACATTTAAATAGTACACAGTGGATGGTGTGGGATGGAAATACATTTTCCATTTTTCCCTTCGGTTAAGTCATCATTCTTTAAATAATTGGGTAATTACAGCAGTGATTAACATTTTTTTGAGTATCTTCTGTGTGTGCAAAGTACCATGTCAGCTCCTTAAGGGGGTATAAAAAAGGATAAAGACAGTCTCTACCCTAAAGGAATGCAAAATTTAGGAACAGTTAAGAGAAATGCTCAAATAAATCTTTGAACAAGGAAGAATAATACAAATTCTGTAAGCGTCTAAATGAAGTGTTATGGGGACTTAGAGAGATGATGCTTCTGGCTGAGGGTAGGGGGCCGTGAGGGGTCAAAAAAGAAAGGAGGGAGGGAGGAGAATGATCCGGATTGTAACTTGGATGCTTTTAGACCAGAAGTTGAATTCTTTGTCAATGAGAGAAAAGTTGTGAATTATGGGCAAGACTTCTTTAAGAGGTCTAGGAAGGGCACTCTCTTAAATATCCTATATTCTCTTGGAGAAGATGAAGGTAGGGTAGCTGATAACTTACTTGGGACTAAGGAATCTCAGTCCAGAAGTTTATAACCTACATGAAGATCTCAGTATACCATAAGAGTCTGAATAATTTTCAATATCAAATTTAACTTAAACTTCCCATTTACCACACAGTACTTTTATGGAACCTGGGGAACATGTCGTGAAATACCATTTAGGCAGGAAGAGACATTTCAACACTTGCTTTCCTACTTTGGTCGTGTACTCTTGGTCTCTTCCTTTTATGAGTCTCTAATAATCTCCAGCTATATCCTAAAATTCTCACAACTTTCTCAGGAAAGGATTAAATGATTAAGTATCATATTCTGAATCCTTGGTTCAAACGAAATCACACTTGGAGGCAGAACCTCGGTTTTCTAATGCCAGCTCTGTAAAGTAGCTGTTGTAATTTCCTTGAGCTTTGGTTTCCTTCTGTAAATGAGACAGATGGACCAGAAAATCCCCAAGGTTTCTCTTAACCCTGTGAATGTATGACAGAAGGTATTCTGGTGAAGATGGTGGCCAGAAATCGAAGCATCGCAAGCTCCTAGAGCTACAGAATCCCTCTGAGGGATGCTCCTGCAGTGTCAGACACGACCCAGCCCGAAGTCCACAAGGCATGCCATGAATGAGCAGTCTGGACACTGGTCATTAATAAGCAAACTAGGATGCATTCTGAGATGGATCAAATGCATGGGAGAATTTCTTCCCGCAATCATCTCCCAGAAATCCTGACATAAGAAAAAAATTTACATAACCAACCACAAAAATTTCAAATAATACTTCAAGGCAATCACAGAAGAGATATCACAAAGTAGCATGTTTATTTACTAACTGCAATTATAATACTGACCTAAACAATTAGAGGGGTAAGTACGTATTATATTCAGCTTTATATCCTGCAGGTTAGTTTTTTTTTTTTTTTTTGGTGTCATAATTGCTTATATTCTTGTCTTTTTACTCTTTGTAGAAGCTTCTTGAAAGGCCTCGCCATCTTGTCTCCCATATTGCCCTTAACACAGTTCCTTACGCTTAGTAGGCCCTCAGCAAAGGCTGCTGTGTTGCCTTCTCTCCTCTCCAGGTAACCTGATCAGGTATAATCACAGCTACATGGAGCAAAAAAGCGGGCACTTGTGAGCACTTACCTTGCGATGCTGTGGTCGAAGCAGTTTCGAAAGTGTGGCCCCCAGCTCCCTTTATACTCCCAAATGCGCAAGCCCAGCACTCTAACGTGGCTGTATTGGGGGATCACCATTTACTCCTTAGATGTAAATGCATCGTAGCCCTGATCTTTCACTCTTGTTAAGTTACTTGGATAAATGACCAGCGGAGGCTGTATAATGCCAAGTCAGCTGCGTAGGGATTTTGACGTTGGACACAGATCTTTGAGACTTAGAGAGTCCTAGAGGCCGAGCAGAACTGGGGCAGAGTGTGCTAAGAAGGTCAGTGAAGGGCAGAGCCACAGGGTGAATTGTCAAGCGATGGATGATCAATAGCATGGATACTAAGTACGTCTCCTTTACCCAGCATCGTAAACATGAGGTGGTGTGCGCCTCTCCTCAGAAAT
The DNA here is from genome assembly GCF_028023285.1 of Balaenoptera ricei. Classification (NCBI taxonomy): domain Eukaryota; kingdom Metazoa; phylum Chordata; class Mammalia; order Artiodactyla; family Balaenopteridae; genus Balaenoptera; species Balaenoptera ricei. The sequence continues at coordinate 1,579,841 of NW_026777444.1, forward strand.
CTCCGGAAAACATAAGATTGGCCATTTAACACATCCATTCTTTTTTTTAAAACGTTATTTTTTAATTGAAGTATATTTGATTTACAATGTTGTGTTAGTTTCAGGTATACAGCAAAGAGATTCATGTATGTGTATATATATATATATATATATACACACACACGCACACACACACACACATATATATCTATATATTCTTTTTCAGATTCATATCCCTTATAGCTTATTACAAAATACTGAGTATAGTTCCCTGTGCTATACAGTAGGTCCTTGTTGTTTTTCTATTTTATATATAGTAGTGTGTATGTGTTAATCCCAAACTCCTAATTTATCCCCCACCTCCCTTTCCCCTTAGGTAACGATAAATTTGTTTTCTATATGTGTAGGTCTACTTCTGTTTTGTAAATAAGTTCATTTGTATCATTTTTTTTTTTAGATTCCACATATAAGGGATATCGTATATTTGTCTTTGTCTAGCTTACTTCACTTAGTGTGATAATCTCTAGGTCCATCTAACCCATCTATTCTTAGCCATTAATTTATTTTGTTAAAAAATCCATTGTAGATGGAAAACTTTCTAAAATGTATTATATATTATCTTGATTTATTTAATTTAGTATCTTGAATAGACTTCAACTTTTCCTTGATCACTCAGGGGCCTGGGAGGTGATGTAATAAAGTCGTCAGGGATATTATAGTTTCTTCGCGGATTTTACCCTGCACTAATTGTTCCTAGGTTGCAATGAATTTTTGTGTCACCTTTCTAGTTTTTATAGCTACACCTTCACGGCAAGGTACTCAGCTGTATTCTGTCTGTGGTTAGTGTGTTTGCCTCTGTGAGCCCAATCTTCCTTTTTCTAATCTGCTATAGAATGGGAAACAGATGAGCAAGCTAAAGGAAAAAACAAACAAAAAAAAGGAGTCATAAGTTCCATGGGAAGTTCTAGAAGTTCTAATGGAAATACATGGTCTTTGTGACAACTCTTATGGTTGCTCGGGGTTTTTTTTTGGCTGAAACATAAGTAATGTTTGACTATGTAGGAATTACCATACATTTTAGAAGTTAGAGCCATTTACAGCAATACAGCCTGACTTGTTTATGTTGTATATGATCAATGTGTACTGAATTATACTCAATATTTTGTAATAACCTATAATGGAATATAATCTGAAAACAATAAAACTGAGTCACTTTTCCGTACACCTGAAACTAACACAATACTGTAAATCAACTATACTTCAATTAAAAAGAAAAAAAGATTCTCTAGTCTTCCAGTGGGTAGTCTCATATAGGTGAGGCATTTCCAAGGAGAGTTTGCATTAGTCAAAATGAAATTGTGGACAAAGGAGAAACAGATAGGAATAGGACTTCCACGTAGCATTTTCCAAAGTAGATTTGACAGAATGCTGATTCTGAGAGAAACTGTGAAATAAAAGGTCCCGTGGCTAAATGAGTTCAGGAAATGTGGTCAACTCTATTCCCTGTTGCTGGAGATGCACCATAAATACTAGCATGTTAAGGGGCCTGAGAAGCCTTTCAGTAAAAAAATATGAAGAACTTTTTTGTACCTGGTGATCTGATGTTGGAACACCATCTTACTCCCTGCTTGAGAAAACAAGAGGAGAAGGCTGAAGGCTGCAATCCACAGAGAACTCGTCTCATTCTTAGTACCATTTGGCCCAGGAGAAAGCAACAGAGAATGATCAGGCATAAACACAGCTGCTTTTATCCAAGGGACAGTCTTTTGTATGTAACAGACGCTCAGTAGATTTTGTTCCTGTGTATAAATGAATAAGGACGATTCATGGGGAATCTGTGTTGAAAGAGGGCTGAAGTGATAAGGCAGAAAAGAATGGAATCAGACTCAGTCTCACTTAATAGTAATAGTTTATATTTATTAAGAACTCACTACGTGCCAGGCTTTATCCATATTGGCTCACTTAAGCATCATAATAACTTTGTGGGGTAGGTGCTAACATCATTCCCATTTTATGGCTGAAGAAATTTGGGCCACTGAGAGTTTAAATAAACTGCCTAAGGCCACACAACTAGTAAGTGGCAGAAATGGGATTCAAATCCTCTCTGGCTCTAGAGCCAATGCCTATAACCTTTCACTTTTGCAAGCCCATCACTTTTGAGTGCTGGCAATGGGGAAAGGAGATATGAAATAGGGACATTGCTCCAAAGGAGGTGATAATGGACATGGGAAGAGAGTACATAGACACGAAAAGATAAATTACTTTTCCAAGGTTAAGTGCCAAGATGAGTGAGATGCACAGTGGACTAGATGTATGGACAAGGTATTTAAAACCCATAAGGTATGTTGTGTATGTAAAATATTCTCGAATTGTTATTAATGATAATGATACTGCTTTGGAGGAGAGATCTGAAGGGGATGGTGACTGTGGAGATAATAATAATAATAATAAAAACTAATAATAATGCTTTTTGTAGTTCTTTCCAGTTTACATAGCACTTTTGTATATTTTATTATGCTTATTTTTCTCTGCAAGCCTTAGGGGGTTATACTGTTTATATTCTTATTATTCCCATTGTCCATATGGGGAACTGAGGCCTAAGGGAGTTAAGTGATTGACCAAAAGGCCCCACAGCTAGTAGGCAATGGAGCCAGAATTGGAACCCCAGGTTGCTGATTCCAAAGCCTCGCCTTTTCCTCTATCCTCTACTCTCTCTTAAAGGAGGCAGATTTTAAGAGTACAGGGAGGAGGTTCCAGGCTTAGGGAACGTAGGGATTGTGGTTAGAAACAAGACTTCCCAGGGTGTGTTTCAGGAAGGTGGAATGGGCAAGCCTGGATGGAAGGGTTGGGGGTAACGCGGAGGTGAGGCTGGAGAAGTGGGCTGGGCTTGTCTGTGATGGGCTCCCAATGCCCATGGAAGGAGTCAGGACATTATTCTGAGATCATTGGGGAACCTTTCAAGGTTTTAAGCAGAAAAGTGAACGTGTGTGTGTGTGTGTGTGTGTGTGTAGACACACACATATATCTGAAGATTAGTATAGAACTGATGGTAGGATATAATGGACAGGGAGAACCTGAGGTCCTAGAACCACTTAGCAACTATTTAGAAAACCTTGGTGTACAACTTGCCAAGATGATTATACAGGCTCTGATTTATGGGAGTAGGTGGGCAGTTAGAATTAACCCCTGGATGACCCTATAAATTCAGATGTGTGTTAAAATTCTCCATAGCACCAGAGGGCTGGCTTTCCCAGTGATTGTCCCCTGGTATCTCCGGGTCCATCCCGTAGGTTCAAGAAGAGTATTGTGTGGGCTTGAAGTTGTCTGCCTCACTGTCCCGTTTAGGCCTGGCAAAAAGAGAACCCCAGGAGGTGAAAGGAATATGTTTCTCTCATTTAAGACCTCTCTGAGCTCTGGACTTATTATTATTATTTTTAACATTTATTTATTTATTTAGGCTGCTCCAGGTCTTAGTTGCGGCATGTGAGATCCTCTTTGTGGCATGCGGGATCTTTAGTTGTGGCATGCACGTGGGATGTAGTTCCCCGACCAGGGATTGAACCCGGGCCCCCTGCATTGGGAGCACGGAGTCTTACCCACTGGACCACTGGGAAGTCCTCTAGACTTATTTTTCGAGGCCCTATCCCACATTAATATATTACAATCCTCTCAACATAATATTAAACATGCAAGTAATATCTGTTTGCATTGAATATAAAAATAATCATGGTGTAAAATGAAGAGGGCCTTGATTAAGCAGTACAGAAATGAGATGTAAAAGGAAAGAGAAAACCCAAGGGATACCCTGAAGGCAGGATCCACAAGACTTTGATGATGCCGAGTTTGAGGAGGAAAAAGGAATCAGAGGATTCTACCTTTCATCCAGCCCTAATTGCAGCCTAGAAATTTAGGGGCATGATACCTGCCCAGGAGAAATAGTGAAGGGGGGGAAATAGGAATTTCGATTTTGTACAGATTGAGATTGAGATGATGGTGATATCCAGCTAAGTAGGTAGAGATAAGGATTCAAAGTTTACATACAGGAGACATTAAGACTGAAGATGTAGGTCTGTGAGTATGAGGGTGTCACCTGTATGCAGTTGATAGTTGAACTTATTAAGGAAGCTGGGTTCTCAGAGAAAGGCTGCATGTTGAGGAGGTGAGAGGCCGAAATGAAGACAAAAAGAGTGGAAAAAAAAAAAGGTTATTCTTCAGGTAAACAAATACCTGAGTGAGATCTTGCTGGAGTCAAAAGAGCCACGTGGATCCATATTTTACTTCTGTCATTTACTGCCATAAATGGCAAGTCCCATCACCTCTCTTCGCAGCTGTGATGTTTTCTCCTTCCGCTGCAAAATCAGAAATATAATTCTGTTTCTGCCCAAGTCATGAGGATAGTGTGGGGATCAAATGAGATACTGTCAAGACGTGGCTGTCTCCGCAGGCAGTCTCTTTCCAGCCAGCGCCAAACAGTATGCTTCAATCTGTATCAACCTTGACACAGACCTTGGCAAATAATCCACTAGCACAAAAAACATAAGTGAGCAATGCAGGCTTTACTGAAGATTTTGTAGAGCAGACTAGAAGAGGATTATATTACATCCCCTAAAGTATTCAGTTTCCATCAGCAATGACTTCCACGAAGTCCATTTTCCTTCACACTGATGCAGGTGGTTGATTTCCTTTCTTCCCCTGAGGTGTCTGCCCGACCCCTGCGGGTACTCAGTTGTTCCTCTGTTACATGGGGCCCTTTAGCTCTGCCATTGACCTGCATGCTTACTCATCTGGTTACTCAACAAAATAAAAGTCCTCAAGTAAAGAACACCACTTTTATCCTTAGCAAGTTTGGTGATCACCTATTTTTACTCACATATTCCCTTTGGGAGCTTCATCTTTATCCCACCACTATGCCCTGTAGTCCCCAGCTCACACCCCACACCATCATTCCATCTCTCCCAACCCTGAGAGGAGTTCTGTCAATGAGGGTTTTCTCCAGTCTTGTGACAAAATCATTTTGTCAACTCTGTGGTGGGAACTTCATTATTAGTGTCAGAAGAAGTCAAGGGAGGTGGTATTTTCGAGAGGGTGGTATTTTCAAGAGAGAGGATATAGTAAAAAGCTCTACAGGGAAGATGGAGAAAAGGAGAACCATGAAAAGGGCATTGGGTCAGTCAGAGAGGTGATCCTGACATTAATGTCAGCAGGATGGTGGGGGTGGAAGCTTTGAAGGCAAGGATTAAGGAGTGAGCAGGTGTTAAGGAGGAGGAAAACGTTTTCCTGATTTCCCTGGGAGCAAATCTCTCCACCAATCACTATATAAGGCACATTCAGAGGAAATGCAGATTTGGATGGAGAAAGCAGCAGCAGGGTCAAATAGAGAGGCCCAGGAAACAAGTGTAATCAAGTTCATTCCGCAGAGGGCTACTTGAGAAGAAAGGGCAGTTAATTGTGCTGATAGGAGGATCATCCCTTACCCGTTAGAACTATCTAAGAGCTATGTAACAGATGAAATTTCCAAAAGCAGCAAGAAATTCCCCAGCCAGAAACAGAAATTTCTGGGCAAAAGTCACAGGACAGGTATATTAGTGAATGATATAAATTTATATTGAATCGCCTAATTAAAAATATTGAGTGAGAATATTAGATCCAGAACTAGAGGGGAACCTTGAATATTACCTAATCTAACCCTGATGTTACAGAATCAGAAACTGAGGTTCTGGACAGGTTACCTAATTAATGCTAATTAATTAGACAGACCCCCTTCCCATTCTACTCTCAGATCCAAGAGCGCTAGTTCAGAACTCTTTCAAGTGCAATACATAAACTTCCATACTGCTGGCATTTCTACACTACAATTTTGCAAAGCAAAAAGTTGATGGGCGATTATCCAGAGAAATATTTAAACTGATTTTCCTTCAATCAGTGAGGACATAGATTTATCAGTTTTACAGGTTGGAAAACTGAGGCTTGGCAAGATTAAGTGACTAGTCATACAGCTAGTAAGTGGCAAAATGGGAGCTAGAACAAGTCTGGTTTGAATCCAAGTCTAGTTTGTGCTTTCACTACAAGACAGCTGTTTCTGGCTTTGCAAGATCCTGTTAAGACACTAACGCTCTCAGAATTATACATGCTTCTCAGAATTACACGCAAACGAGGCATCCTTCTCTGAAAATATCATGGAGAGAGTGTGTGCATGGCCTGGGAACATTGTGTTCAGAGAAGAAATTCTACCAGTTAGGTCTGTCCAGTAAACTGGAGACTTTCTTATCTGGCCTCATAATCTTGACTGATGCCTGTGAGACTTAGGGTCCATGTCATTTGCCCTTTTTTGTCTAGTAGTTGTATTTTTTTTGTTGGTTTCTTCAGTGCTTAAAGCCTCATTAGAACTAAGAAATGCGTGATCAGTTACTTTTAATTTCAACTGTTGGGGTATGAAACAACATAGCCTAAAAAAAAAAAAAAGATTTTATGCCCTTGGCTAGGCATAGCCCAAATGCATATTTACATTGTTAAGAGCTGCATGATAATGTAGTGACTAAGAGTGGACTTTGAGAGTCAGAATACTGAGGTTCAAATCCTGACTTCACTATTTAAACTATTTGAATTTGCGCAACTTATTCTACTTTTCTGAGCCTCAGTTTCTTCATCTGTAAAATGGGGATAATAACAATACCTAACTCATGGGGTTCTTGTGACAACTGAGTTAATAAATGCATGATAGGCTACTTTTTGAAAGTGACATGGAGTGGGTGAGGCCATGTCAACAGCAGAGCCTGAGACTTAGAAGCCAGGAACTTTCTCTAGAGAATGTACCAACCATTGCCTGTGCCAGAGGGCTCTGGAAGCCAGGACAGCATCTTCTATGTTGTTCTTTCATCTCTTTTTTGTTGCTGTTTGGTAAGGCCCATCAGCTGACCACAGCCTCACTACTGGCCATCCAGCTCTCCCATTCTACCCACTACATATAGCCAATTTCCTCTCCAGATGGCCCAGAACACTCTTAAGTCACCGCCACCCCCCACCCCCTCATTCCACACACTCACAACAATAAAACAAGACGAGGAAAATGGAGCCTAGATACCTCAAAGCAGGGTGACCAACCTTCCTAATTTGCTTGGAATTGAAGAGATTCCTGAGACTTCAGTTTTAAAATCAGGACAATCCTGGGCAAACCCAGATAAATTTATCACCCTACCCAAAAGGTGGTTGGGGGTATGATGGCAAAATCCTCAAACTTGACCAAGATGGGGCTAGATGGAACCAGCTTGAGATCTCTCACAAAACCAGGATGGTGATGAAATTCACATATGGAATTGCTAATTTTGAAGCTGTCATGCACAGAGCCGGTAACAGGGAGCATGCACGTATTCAATTGTTTATTCATCAAACATTCATTGAGGGCTTACTACATGCTGGGAAGATTTTAAGCACTAGGGAACAGAACAGGCAAAGTCTCTGCCCTCATGGAAACTCTATTCTAGTGTGTGTGTATGTGGGGACAGACAACAAACAAACAGATATCAAATGTCAATTAGTGATAAATTCTCTGAAGGAAAGGAAAATTAGGATAAGGAAACAGTGGCTGTGTGGGTTTGAAATGGATCAATCAGGATAAGTTTCTCTAAAGAGATGATATTTGAGCACTTAGAGGAAGAGCAAGCCAGGAGAATATCAACGGGGCACAGTATTCCAGGCAGAGGAAACAAATGCAAAGGCTCTGGGAGGGGAACTTGCCTGCAGAGGAAGAGAATAAAGGCCAGTAGGGCAGGGATGAAAGGAGCCAGGGATACAGTAGCAAGGAATGAAGTGGCAGAAGCGGCTAGGGGCCAGATGCTTAGAGCCTTGCAAACTAAGGTAAGGATTTAGGGTTTTAAATGCCAGCTGTTATTATAAAGGTAACGCTATTCTTCCATATTCTCTGCTGAGCGTTGGCTCTGTTATCTGCTGTTTTTCTACGCAGCTTTGTCTCTGCTTCACTCTGTCAAACAAAACGTTTAGCTGCTCTTCATTTAGCAAATGGCTTATAAAGACACCGTTGCAGGCATTGGGGATTAGAAGTTGGTTCTCTCCAACAGCTTACCATCTAGTTCGGGGAGGGTGGGTGGATCACAGTATTGAAAACACGTGAAAAAATCAGCAGCCATGGACTTCCAAGGAAACAGCCGGTAACTACCGAGAAGAAAGGCGGTTTCAATTTCCCAGAGAGGTGAGGAGTTGCTTCCGGTGGGCCCCGGGGCATCATGGGAGGGGTGCGCCCCGGGGCATCATGGGAGGGGTGCGCCCCGGGGCATCATGGGAGGAGTGCGCCCCGGGGCATCATGGGAGCGGTGCGCCCCGGGGCATCATGGGAGGAGTGCGCCACCGGGGAAGGAAAGGCTGGAAGTGATTCCGCCAGGGTTGGGACCAGCCTGGAGACGGTGAGGGGCCCTGGCCGGTGAGTGTACGTTTGGAGTTTGTGAGAGAGGCAGGCGTTTCTCGTCACCTCCGCGATTCCAGAGCTTAACTGTGCGTGTGGTGGGAGGGTGTGTAGCCGGAAGTGGCGAGGGAATTCGAACCCCCGGCTCTTGACGTGACTGGGCCGCAAGGAAATTTCTGAAAATTCTCAAATCGACAAATTCCATTTGAAGTTTTTCAGTACGTTTAAAGGCATTTTATTACGTTGCATATACATGTACTTATGTAATATATAGGGCTAAATCCATTTTTGGGTACTAAAAACTGTGGATATCAATAGAATTATTTTTCAGAATATACCGGAAAAAAATATGATTCTGTTGCTCCAAAGATACCACCTTTCCCATCCATCCTCTTAACAACATTTTTCATAATTTGAGGGCTCCCCCTGTGTTGTACCTCAGTTTCCCCGAGAGAGAGCCATAAGCCGTTGTTTCTGTGAGGAGCTGAGAAAATAGCCCGCCCTCTTGGGAAGGTCAGGCTACTATAATATAAGAAAAGCCCTGTTTTGGGTGTGTTCCCCAAGGGGAATGTTTTTCTCCTTCATCAGCGAAGAGGCTTTCTTTTTCTCTCGTGGGCTCCGGAAGCAGCATCTTGGTGGCGCTTGGAGCCAGGAGGGAGGAATCAGGCTGGTAAATTCCATCCTTAAGGAAGTAAGGTTCTTTGCAACTGCCCACAGCTGATTCTTCAGCTTCCCACTTAGGAAAATGGGACCGACTAAGTCCGCAGTGAAGGTGCCTGGGGACACTGGTGTCAATGTAACATGTGCCCAAACCTCTGTCACAGCCAGGAGGCAGAATTTAAGTTTGCTCACCGACAGCTGCTGTGTTAGCCCTGAAATGGTAATGCTTATGGAAAACTTGGCTGAAAGGCAACAGCTTTTAGTAGTTGTGCTAATGGTCTCGTCCATCAAATGACCCTCTCCTCTTCACCTTTCTCTTGTCAGTTATACCCATGTCTTTGATGAGAATTGGGTATGAAGTCCTCTTAAGAAGCACGTTCCTTTTATTTATTGTATTTAAAAAATACGAGCCTTTAAAAAAATTCCCAAAGTGAGGTACACATTGTAGAAAGATTGAAAAACATAATCAAACATACTGAAGGAAAAATTTAAATCACTCCTAAGATTTTAGCATAGAAGTAATCTCTACCGGAGTTTGGATTAAGTCCTTTTACACTTTTTTTTATGTTTGTAAATACACACACAGTTTTGTTTTTTTTTTTTAAACACGTGCTTTAAACAAATACACAATTAGGGTATCAGCCTGTAAGCATGGTTTTGTATTCTGCCTTTGCAACTTAACAGATTATGGGAAATTTTACCATGATATTAACTCTTCTTCTACATCATGATTTTTACTAGTTACATATCGTTCCATCCTATGACTGTACTCAGTTTTCTATTTTGGGGCACTTAGGGTGCGCTAATTTTTTTTTTCTTTTAAATATTCCTGTAAACATATGTGTGCATATGTTTATGCATATCTTGACGATATTTATAGAATAGACTTTCTGGGCAAAGGGTACGACTGTTTTAAGGTTTGCAGTAGTACAATGCCTGTTATTAGAGTCTCCACAGTAGTGATGTGGCGTAAGAAAACAATAAGTATTCTCTAATGATCGTTATGGAGCCCAAGCTCATATTGCTTGCCGCACAACAGGTCAACAAATCGAGAGACGAGTGGTTGGGGCAAGGAATAGTGACTTTATTCGGAAAGCCAGCAGACCGAGAAGATGGTGGGCTAGGGTCCTCAGGTAAGATGGGCTAGAACCATCTTCCCCGAGGTAGAATTCAGGCTTTTTTTATACTAAAAGGGGAGGGAGTGTTGTTAGCTGTTGCAAACTTGGTGTCGGAATCCTTTGTTCTTGTAGCTGTCCACTTAGGTCAGGTCATGCTGTTCCTGTAAACCTCCCAACAAGACAAACGTTATTCTCTGTTCTGCAACTTTTTATCTCTCTATGAATGGAAAAGTGTTACACCTGTAAAGGCCAGAGCCTTGAGAATTGGCTATCCTGTATATTTCAGGCTATAGGCAACATTAAGTTGTAGCAAAAACAAAGTACAAAGGTTAAAGTAAAAGAAACAGATCTGATATGGAGTCAGTTTTGTTATTCCCTAGTACATGAGCATACTGATTATCAGGTGTTGTAAATATGCAATAGTCAGTGCAACATGACTGCAAAATAAAATGACAAATACTGCAAAATTTTCAGAATTTAATGAAGTTGATGAAAGTGGTATTAGAAACCTGCTTAAATTTTGCAAAGCCACTGGCCAGGGTGATGCAGCAGCACTGAACTAGTTAATAATTATAAAATTCTGAACATGGACAATGATGATCCAATAAGTGCTTCAAGGGAGTGAGTTTAGGATCAAAGGATTAGGAAGACCCTTAAAATATCAATGAAGATAGCCTCAACCACCAGAGGGCAGACAGCAGAAGCAAGAAAAACTACAATCCTGCAGCCTGTGGACCAAAAACCACAGTTACAGAAAGATAGAGAAGATGAAAAGGCAGAGGGCTATGTACCAGATGAAGGAACAATAAAAAACCCCAGAAAAACAACTAAATGAAGTGGAGATAGGCAACCTTCCAGAAAAAGAATTCAGAATAATGATAGTGAAGATGATCCAGGACCTCGGAATAAGAATGGAGGCAAAGATTGAGAAGATGCAAGAAACGATTAACAAAGACCTAGAAGAATTAAAGAACAAACAAACAGAGATGACCAATACAATAACTGAAATGAAAACTACACTAGAAGGAATCAATAGCAGAATAACTGAGGCAGAAGAACGGATAAGTGACCTGGAAGACAGAATGGTGGAATTCACTGCTGCGGAACAGACTAAAGAAAAAAGAATGAAAAGAAATGAAGACAGCCTAAGAGACCTCTGGGACAACATTAAACGCAACAACATTCGCATTATAGGGGTCCCAGAAGGAGAAGAGAGAGAGAAAGGACCAGAGAAAATATTTGAAGAGATTATAGTCGAAAACTTCCCTAACATGGGAAAGGAAATAGCCACCCAAGTCCAGGAAGCGCAGAGAGTCCCATACAGGATAAACCCAAGGAGAAACACGCCGAGACACATAGTAATCAAAGTGGCAAAAATTAAAGACAAAGAAAAATTATTGAAAGCAGCAAGGGAAAAACGACAAATAACATACAAGGGAACTCCCATAAGGTTAACAGCTGATTTCTCAGCAGAAACTCTGCAAGCCAGAAGGGAGTGGCATGATATACTTAAAGTGATGAAAGGGAAGAACCTACAACCAAGATTACTCTACCCGGCAAGGATCTCATTTAGATTTGATGGAGAAACCAAAAGCTTTACAGACAAGCAAAAACTAAGAGAATTCAGCACCACCAAACCAGCTCTACAACAAATGCTAAAGGAACTTCTCTAAGTGGGAAACACAAGAGAAGAAAAGGACCTACAAAAACAAACCCAAAACAATTAAGAAAATGGTCATAGGAACATACATATCGATAATTACCTTAAACGTGAATGGATTAAATGCCCCAACCAAAAGACATAGACTGGCTGAATGGATACAAAAACAAGACCCATATATATGCTGTCTACAAGAGACCCACTTTAGACCTAGGGACACATACAGACTGAAAGTGAGGGGATGGAAAAAGATATTCCATGCAAATGGAAATCAAAAGAAAGCTGGAGTAGCTATACTCATATCAGATAAAATAGACTTTAAAATAAAGAATGTTAAAAGAGACAAGGAAGGACACTACATAATGATCCAGGGATCAATCCATGAAGAAGATATAACAATTATAAATATATATGCACCCAACATAGGAGCACCTCAATACATAAGGCAACTGCTAACAGCTCTAAAAGAGGAAATCGACAGTAACACAATAATAGTGGGGGACTTTAACACTCCACTTACACCAATGGACAGATCATCCAAAATGAAAATAAATAAGGAAACAGAAGCTTTAAATGACACAATAGACCAGATAGATTTAATTGATATATATAGGACATTCCATCCAAAAACAGCAGATTACACGTTCTTCTCAAGTGCGCACGGAACATTCTCCAGGATAGATCACATCTTGGGTCACAAATCAAGCCTCAGTAAATTTAAGAAAATTGAAATCATATCAAGCATCTTTTCTGACCACAATGCTATGAGATTAGAAATGAATTACAGGGAAAAAAACGTAAAAAAGACAAACACATGGAGGCTAAACAATACGTTACTAAATAACCAAGAGATCACTGAAGAAATCAAAGAGGAAATAAAAAAATACCTAGAGATAAATGACAATGAAAACACAACGACCCAAAACCTATGGGATGCAGCAAAAGCGGTTCTAAGAGGGAAGTTTATAGCTATACAAGCCTACCTAAAGAAACAAGAAAAATCTCAAGTAAACAATCTAACCCTACACCTAAAGAAACTAGAGAAAGAAGAACAAACAAAACCCAAAGTTAGCAGAAGGAAAGAAATCATAAAGATCAGAGCAGAAATAAATGAAATACAAACAAAGAAAACAATAGCAAAGATCAATAAAACTAAAAGTTGGTTCTTTGAGAAGATAAACAAAATTGATAAGCCATTAGCCAGACTCATCAAGAAAAAGAGGGAGAGGACTCAAATCAATAAAATCAGAAATGAAAAAGGAGAAGTTACAACAGACACCGCAGAAATACAAAGCATCCTAAGAGACTACTACAAGCAACTTTATGCCAATAAAATGGACAACCTGGAAGAAATGGACAAATTCTTAGAAAGGTATAACCTTCCAAGACTGAACCAGGAAGAAACAGAAAATATGAACAGACCAATCACAAGTAATGAAATTGAAACTGTGATTAAAAATCTTCCAACAAACAAAAGTCCAGGACCAGATGGCTTCACAGGTGAATTCTATCAAACATTTAGAGAAGAGCTAACACCCATCCTTCTCAAACTCTTCCAAAAAATTGCAGAGGAAGGAACACTCCCAAACTCATTCTATGAGGCCACCATCACCCTGATACCAAAACCAGACAAAGACACTACAAAAAAAGAAAATTACAGACCAATATCACTGATGAATATAGATGCAAAAATCCTCAACAAAATACTAGCAAACAGAATCCAACAACACATTAAAAGGATCATACACCACGATCAAATGGGATTTATCCCAGGGATGCAAGGATTCTTCAATATACGCAAATCAATCAATGTGATACACCATATTAACAAATTGAAGAATAAAAACCATATGATCATCTCAATAGATGCAGAAAAAGCTTTTGACAAAATTCAACACCCATTTCTGATAAAAACTCTCCAGAAAGTGGGCATAGAGGGAACCTACCTCAACATAATAAAGGCCATATATGACAAACCCACAGCAAACATCATTCTCAATGGTGAAAAACTGAAAGCATTTCCTCTAAGATCAGGAACGAGACAAGGATGTCCACTCTCACCACTATTATTCAACATAGTTCTGGAAGTCCTAGCCACGGCAATCAGAGAAGAAAAAGAAATAAAAGGAATACAAATTGGAAAGGAAGAAGTAAAACTGTCAGTGTTTGCAGATGACACGATACTATACATAGAGAATCCTAAAACTGCCACCAGAAAACTGCTAGAGCTAATTAATGAATATGGTAAAGTTGCAGGATACAAAATTAATGCACAGAAATCTCTTGCATTCCTATACACTAATGACGAAAAATCTGAAAGAGAAATTATGGAAACACTCCCATTTACCATAGCAACAAAAAGAATAAAATACCTAGGAATAAACCTACCTAGGGAGACAAAAGACCTGTATGCAGAAAACTATAAGACACTGATGAAAGAAATTAAAGATGATACCAACAGATGGAGAGATATACCATGTTCTTGGATTGGAAGAATCAACATTGTGAAAATGAGTATACTACCCAAAGCAATCTACAGATTCAATGCAATCCCTATCAAATTACCAATGGCATTTTTTACGGAGCTAGAACAAATCATCTTAAAATTTGTATGGAGACACAAAAGACCCTGAATAGCCAAAGCTGTCTTGAGGCAAAAAAATGGAGCTGGAGGAATCAGACTCCCTGACTTCAGACTATACTACAAAGCTACAGTAATCAAGACAATATGGTACTGGCACAAAAACAGAAACATAGATCAATGGAACAAGATAGAAAGCCCAGAGATTAACCCACGCACCTATGGTCAACTAATCTATGACAAAGGAGGCAAAGATATACAATGGAGAAAAGACAGTCTCTTCAATAAGTGGTGCTGGGAAACCTGGACAGCTACATGTAAAAGAATGAAATTAGAATACTCCCTAACACCATACACAAAAATAAACTCAAAATGGATTAGAGACCTAAATATAAGACTGGACACTATAAAACTCTTAGAGGAAAACATAGGAAGAACACTCTTTGACATAAATCACAGCAAGATCTTTTTGGATCCACCTCCTAGAGTAATGGAAATAAAAACAAAAATAAACAAGTGGGACCTAATGAAACTTCAAAGCTTTTGCACAGCAAAGGAAACCATAAACAAGACGAAAAGACAACCCTCAGAATGGGAGAAAATATTTGCAAATGAATCAACGGACAAAGGATTAATCTCCAAAATATATAAACAGCTCATTCAGCTCAATATCAAAGAAACAAACACCCCAATCCAAAAATGGGCAGAAGACCTAAATAGACATTTCTCCAAAGAAGACATACAGACGGCCACGAAGCACATGAAAAGATGCTCAACATCACTAATTATTAGAGAAATGCAAATCAAAACTACAATGAGGTATCACCTCACTCCTGTTAGAATGGGCATCATCAGAAAATCTACAAACAACAAATGCTGGAGAGGGTGTGGAGAAAAGGGAACCCTCTTGCACTGTTGGTGGGAATGTAAATTGATACAGCCACTATGGAGAACAATATGGAGGTTCCTTAAAAAACTAAAAATAGAATTACCATATGACCCAGCAATCCCACTACTGGGCATATACCCAGAGAAAACCGTAATTCAAAAAGACACATGCACCCGAATGTTCATTGCAGCACTATTTACAATAGCCAGGTCATGGAAACAACCTAAATGCCCATCAACAGACGAATGGATAAAGAAGTTGTGGTACATATATATAATGGAATATTACTCAGCCATAAAAAGGAACGAAATTGAGTCATTTGTTGAGAAGTGGATGGATCTAGAGACTGTCATACAGAGTGAAGTAAGTCAGAAAGAGAAAAACAAATATCGTATATTAATGCATGTATGTGGAACCTAGAAAAATGGTACAGATGAGCCAGTTTGCAGGGCAGAAGTTGAGACACAGATGTAGAGAATGGACATATGGACACCAAGGGGGGAAAACTGCGGTGAGGTGGGGATGGTGGTGTGCTGAATTGGGCGATTGGGATTGACATGTATACACTGATGTGTATAAAATTGATGCCTAATAAGAACCTGCAGAAATGAAAAAAAAAAAAAATCAATGAAGACATCATACAGTTTTTGCAAAAAAGGGCATTCTTTATGATTGCATTGCAAAAGTTAAACATAAAGGGTGCCACATCATACAAGATTGTGAGAAGGATGTTCCTTTCCTCCCAACTCCAACATTGATTCATTCTTTGTTCTAAGAATTAACAGAGATGCAGTTGTAACGTAAATCTTGTGAAGTATAAGAGAAAATAAATTTATTTCAGTGGTTCTGGCTTGATTTTTATGATAAAATCCCAATCAGACTTTTTCCCCACAATTTACTGTGTAATTTTGGACTTCATTTTAATTAATTTCGATTCACCTTAAGTGGTTGTTTTCTGAGGTACATGATTGTTGATGTAGAAAATCCCAAAGAATTTCCCCCCAAACTCAGAACTATGAAGTGAGTTCAGTAGGGTTTCAGGGTATAACATAAACATACAAAAATCAGTTGTATTTCTTTAGGCTGTATGCTAGCAGTGAACATGTGGACACCAAAATTAGAAATACAGGGACTTCCCTGGTGGCGCAGTGGTTAAAAATCTGTCTGCCAATGCAGGGGATACAGGTTTGATCCCTGGTCCAGGAAGATCCCACATGCCATGGAGCAACTCAGGTCGTTCACCACAACAACTGAGCCTATGCTGTAGAGCCCGAGAGCCACAACTACTGAAGCCCGTGTGCCTAGAGCCCGTGCTCCACAACAAGAGAAGCCACCGCAGTGAGAAGCCTGCGCATCGCAATGAAGAGCAGCCCCCGCTCGCTGCAACTAAAGAAAGCCTGCGTGCAGCAACAAAGGCCCAATGTAGCCAAAAAAAAAAAAAAAAAAAACAAGAAGTACAATACAATTTACAATTACTTAAAAACAAAAAGAAAGAAAAAGAATTTAGGTGTAAATCTAACAAAACATGTACAGGACTTGTATGCTGGAAACTGTAAAACAAGGAAGACAGAAATTGAAGACGATCTGAATAAATGGAAAAACATACTTTATTCACGAATTGGAAGAATCAATATAGTAAGCTAATTTTCCCCAAACTGGTAAATAGATTTAATGTAATTCCTATCAAAAATTATAACTCTGGCTTTAAAGTTGGACATACAGTATCCTAATTATTATTTTCCCAAAGCACTATAATTGTAGTATTTCCCCCAATGAAAAATTTTAACAGCTTTATGGGGATATAATTGATGTATAACGAACTGTACATATTTAAAGAGTCTCGACATATGTAGACACTGTGACACCATCATCTGAATCAAGATAATGAACATGTCCATCACCCGCAAAGTTTCCTCCTGGTCCTTTGTAATACATCCTACTGTCCTTCTGTGCCTCCCATAAATCCTGCCTCTCTATCCCTAGGCAACCACTAGTCAGCTTTCAGTCACTATAGATTCATTTTTTTTTCCCTAGAATTTTATATAAATGGAATAATAGAGTCTACACTTTTTTGGTCTGGCTACTTTCCATCAGCATTATTATTTTGAGATCCATCCATGTTTTTGTGTGTGTTAATAGTTTATTTTTATCATTTTTTAAAAAAAAATTATTTATTTTATTATTTTATTTATTTATTGTTTCTGGCTGCATTTGGTCTTCGTTGCCGCGGGTGGGCTTTTCTCTGGTTGCGGCGAGCTGAGGCTACTCTTCGTTGCGGTGTGCGGGCTTCTTATTGCGGTGGCTTCTCTTGTTGTGGAGCATGGGCTCTAGGTGCGTGGGCTTCAGTAGTTGTGGCTCTCGGGCTCTAGAGCGCAGGCTCAGTAGTTGTGGTGCATGGACTTAGTTGCTCCACGTCATGTGGGATCTTCCTGGACCAGGGCTCGAACCCGTGTCCCCTACATTGGCAGGCGGATTCTTAACCACTGCGCCACCAGGGAAGCCCAATAGTTTATTTTTTATCATTTTGTAGTATTACATTATATGGATTTACCATAATGTGTTTATCCATTCACCTGTTAATGGCCATTTGGGTGGTTTTCAGTTTGGGGCTATTACAGATAAATATGCTGTGAATATTTGTGTGGACATACGTTTTCATTTCTCTTGAGTAAATACCTAGAAGTGGAACGACTGGAACAAATGGGTAATTTCTTAACTTTTTAAGAGACTGCCAAACTATTTTCCAAAATGGTTATGCCGTTTTACATGACCACTAGCTGGTGTGAGAGGTCCAGTACCTCCACCTCTTGGCCAACACTTGGACTTTTAGTCATTGTAATAGGTGTGTTGTGATATCTCATTATGTTTTAATTATTAGTCCCCTAATGATTCATGATGAGCATTTTTCATGTGCTCTGTGTATATCTTCTTTGGTGAAATGTTTGTTTAAATCTTTTGGTTCTTTAAAAATTGGGTGATTTGTTTTCTTTTTAGTGAAGATATAGATTTCTGTATGTATTCTAGACACAAGTCCTTTATCAGGGGTATAATTTGCAAATACTTTTTCTCAGTCGGTGGCTTGTCCTTTCATTCTGTTTAACAGTGTTTTTCAAAGTGCAGAAACTGAATTTTGATGAAATCCAGTTTATCAATTTTTTCTCTCATGGCTTGTGCTTTTGGTGTTGGCATCTAAGAAATCTTTGTGTAAACCAAGGTCACAAAGATTTACTCTTATGTTTACTTCTAGAAGTTTTTGTGATTCTACTTTTGGTTTCCTCTTTGATCCAAAATTTAATTTAGGAGAGTATTTTGAATTTTTTTGTTTTAAACTGTTATTAATTTTAGACATTTTTGCGATTGAGGCCTGTGCAGTTTATCCTGTAAAGGAGTGAGGCTGATAGGGGTTGGGAGGCAAGGGAGTGTGGATGGTAGAAGGTGGAAGAGGGACAGGAGTGCATAAAGTACAATTTTTGTCTAGATTGCATTTTTGTTCTACTGCTTCCTCTCTTTCTAGATACCAAACTCCTCATGTTTATACTGCACTAAATCTATCTTGTTTTATCCTTCCTCTTTTCATAAGTCCTTTCTCTCTCTCTCTCTCTCTCTCTCACCCACTCATCCATCCAATCTGTCAGAAAACCCTATGTGCGCTACCTTCACAGTACATCTAGAATCCATCTGCTTCTCGTCATCTCTCAGTGCCTATCTCTCTGGTCTAAGCCACTGTCATTTTTTATCTTTTATTTTGCAGTAGGCTCCTAACTGGTCTCACAGTTTCGACCTCTGCCCCCTTCAGTGTATTCTCAATGCAGCAGGGTGATTCTTTTTTTTTTTTTTAAAGCCTTATTTATTTATTCATTTTGGCTGTGTTGGGTCTTCTTTGCTGCGCACGGGCTTTCTGTAGTTGCGGCGAGAGGGGGCTACTCTCCCTTGCGGTGCAGAGGCTTCTCATTGCGGTGGCTTCTCTTGTTGTGGAGCACGGGCCCTAGGTGTGAGGCCTTCAGTAGTTGCAGCATGCGGGCTCAGTAGTTGTGGCTTGCAGGCTCTAGAGCACAGGCTTAGTAGTTGTGGTGCATGGGCTTAGTTGCTCCGCGGCATGTGGGATCTTCCAGGACCAGGGCTCGAACCCGTGTCCCCTGCATTGGCAGGCAGATTCTCAACCACTGCGCCACCAGGGAAGTCCCCAGAGTGATTCTTTTAAAATGTGTGTTAATATCACTCCTCTGCTCAAAACACTCCAAAGATTTCCCATCTCACTCTGAGTGAAGAGAAAAGTCCTCAGGTGGCCCTGAAGCCCTACATGATCCCTGGGGTCCCAGGTTCCTCTCTTACGCCGTGACTATCTTGCTCATTCTCCTCTAGCCCTGCTGGCCTCCTTCCTGTCCCTGGGCCATGCCAAACTGCCCCTGCCTCAGGGCCTTTGCATTTTCTTTTGTTCCCTCTGCCTGGAATACTCTTGCTTCCTTCAGGTCTCAGCTCAAATGTGTTTTTCTTAGAGAGGCCTTGCTTGACTCCTCTCTACATGGTACTAACTGCCTCCCTCTTACTTTTTTTATTTCTCATGAGCACTTACCTGACACATTACGCAGCTTCTTATTTTTTTTGTAGATCTTTTTACAAAAATTTTATGTTGGAGTGTAGTTGATTAACAATGATGTGTTAGTTACAGGTGTACATCAGAGTGATTCACTTACACCCATACAAGTATCCATTCTTTTTCAAATTCTTTTCCCGTTTAGGTTATTACAGAATACTGAGCCGAGTTCCCTGTGCTATACACTAGGTTCTTGTTGATTATCTATTTTAAATATAGTAGACACAGCTTCTTATTTGTTGACTGCGTTTCTTTCCTTGCAGAATATAAGTTCCCAGAGGGAGGGAACTATGCTTTGTTCACTGCTATTCCCATAGTACTGAGAGCAGGGCCCGGCGCATAGTAGATGCTCAGTAACCACCTGCGGAGTGGGTGCATGAGTGTGTCCTGTCTGAAGGCGTAACCTCAGTGAGTGGTTTCCTTAGTCATTTGTAACAATCTAGAGAGACTTAATAAAATTAAGTCCAGTAAAAGATAATTGTGTGTGTGTGTGGTGGAGCTGGAGATGGGAAAGGGGATGCGGGGTGGTGAGGGAGGTACAGATATTGAATGTTCCACAAAGCCATATATAATGTTAGAATAATAATAGCTAGGTGAGAACTGTGTTTGAGAATAAGTAATTTTGGAAGTAAATGAGTCTGGTTCAGTTTATCAGTTCACTGTAGTTTTTATTTATTCAACATGAAGAGAAAGACAACACAAAGCAAGTGACCCAAAATAGCACATTTTGTGCATTTCTTCAGCCCCTTGGCAGCATCAGGCAGATGTGTTCACTCTGCACTGACTTGTGTGTGAATCTCCCGGCTCTTCACCCTCAGCTTGTTGACCTGGGACTCGGCAATGTCAGCCTGTTCCTCGGCCTCCTCCAGCTCGTGCTGGAGCTTGCGGAATTTGGCAAGATTAGCATTGGATTGTTCCTCCTAAGGATAAAGTTGTGAGAGTTAGACTTTGTGGTTCTCATTGCACTTGTCACAAACAGGATTATTTCCTCAACTCAGATATTTCCTCCTTACGGTTTGTTTGTCATATCGGATTTCAAATCCAGACAGAACTTGTAACTTCAGTTACATTTTTTACTCTAAAGAATGAAAGAAGAAATAGTTTTGAAATGGAAGAGACGAGCTCATTATGTCAAACCCATGTATACGTGAAGTCTATTTACGATGTATGGACTGAGTGGAAAGGAGGAAGAGACCCACGTGCGCTCGCTCACAGAGGTTAGACAGTAAATGTAAGGTCAAATTCTAACTTTGGGAAAATCCCAGTTGAAGTGTTTTTGCCATATATTTTGACTCTGGTATACAGAGACTCTGCGGGTGGGTGGATGGGGATAGGAAGAAAGTATGCCCTTTGTTGGTTGCACTTACTACCATTTGTGCCTCTCCCTTTCGTGTTCCCTTTTCTTACCTCTTACCCACTACATTGTGTCTGGAAGAGTGGGGAACAACCAGGAAAAGTGAAGCTGGAGAATCTTCCAACACATCCTAATTTGCTACAGCGAATGTGCAGGGATAAGTCCCTGCTGATGACAGTGGTAGTGAGGGAAGGAGTCAGCTGGGGTAAAAGATTTCTGTTTGGCTTTTGGGAACAATTGATTTTGTGCATTTCTAGAGGGAGAGGAATATTTATCATGGTGTTAGATTTTCTGCTGGATATTCTTTGCAGCTATCAAGTAAGGTGGGTTATTTGGAATTTTCTTTTCTTCCCCCAACCCCTACAAATTGCTTAATAATAAAAATATCTCGTCTTGAGGTCTTATTCTATAATTAGGATTTGGGGGTAAATTCATATTTATATCCTCTCTCTTAAAATAAGTATGACATATTCTTACTTGGTCTCTTTCTTTCTCATTAACACATTCTCTTAATATACTTTCTACCCCCAACGAAGTTTCCTTCTTCCCTCAAGGGCTTAAAGATACTTACAGCCTCCTCAGCTTGTCTCTTGTATGATTTCACCTTTGCCTGTAATTTATCTACCAGGTCTTGCAGCCTGAGAACATTCTTGTGGTCTTCCTCAGTCTGGAAGTTTGAAAAAAATGGTCTGCATTGAATCCAACAAAATCAACCCACTACAGGTGGTGAAGTAAATCACTTTGATATGATGGCAGGTGGGCCTGGGGTAAATGTGGTCAACTCTGAGGCTTCCTTCATAGTATTAACAGTAGCCACTCTTGTTAAATGTCCACTGTGTGCAGGCACTATATTGGAGAGTTATACACGTCTCTAATCCTTACCTCCCTACTCTGGTGAGTAGATGTTTTTATTCTATTTTACAGGTGATGAATTAAGGTTGAGAGTGTTAGGTAACCTATCCGAGTTTAAAAAGTAAGAGGCCAAACTAGGACTAATACCAGTTTATCTGTCTTTGAAACCTGTATTCTTTCCTCACTTACACGATTTTCTAAAGGCCTTCCTGATTTTCCTAGCTTAGGAAAGGGTCTGTGATAGGTGATTGTGTCATTTGCCCCTTATGTATATCGAGTTAACATGTAGCTATTTGTGAGTACCACATAGTCACCAGGTTTTCAATTTCCCTTTGTGCAGGAAGTCTGGATATTCTAGAAAGCTCTTCCCCTTACCTGGTAGGTGAGTTCCTTTACTCTTCTCTCGTGTTTCCGCAAACCTTTAACAGCCTCAGCATTACGTTTCTGCTCACTTTCAACCTCTCCTTCAAGCTCACGTACCTACAATCAAGAAAGATACTTATATAGTCAGTCTTGGGGGATGTTAATTAACTCAGGACCTACTGACGATATTGGGTGGCTGTCCCCAGCCACAGGATAAGGATGGGAGTCAATATACAAGAAGAGAGAAGGATCGGGGAGTGCCGTTTTCACTTTCCGGATTCAGAGAGATAGAGAGACCCACCCTGGCCTCCAGCTTCTGGATGTGCTTCTTGCCACCCTTCAGGGCCAGCTGCTCAGCCTCGTCCAGGCGGTGCTGCAGGTCCCTCACCGTCTGCTCCAGGTTCTTCTTCATCCGCTCCAGGTGGGCGCTGGTGTCCTGCTCCATCTCTGTCAGCTCCTCGGTCATCATGGTCGCCTGGTTAAGTTCACAAGAGGCATCAGTGGGCCACCCACCCCTCCTATGCGGGCACACGGAGGGTGCTGTGAGGCTGGTACTAGGCACGCTGATGCTTTCCTCCTTGCCGCAGCCACCGCTGATGCTGCATGGTTCCCCTCCCACTTTGCCTCTGCTGAGGCTCCGTCTCCTTCCGTCTCTCCGGGAAGCCACCACTGACTGAATGCAGGGGTGAGGAGAGGAAACCTACTTGCAGGTCCCAAAGGGGCGGCGTAGAAGCCCCTTTCTTATCTCCAGACAGCATCTCTGATAAGAAATAATGGAGCGCACATCCGTGACATCCTTCTTGGCCTTCTCCTCTGCATTTTTGGACTCCTGGATAGACTTCTCCACCTCTGCCTGGCACTGGGCTATGTCAGCTTCCAGTTTTTTCTTGGTAT